>NW_020174429.1:3461698-3476698 GCF_003031525.2 Neophocaena asiaeorientalis asiaeorientalis
AGGATTGTGGAGGGGGGAGGGGAAATTTTAGCACATTGTAATTTACATGTGCCCACTGAGGGGAACTGAGAGATTGTAACCTCTTTTGGAGTAAACGAACTCTCGCGAGAAGGGCAAGTGGCTATAAAACATCGTTGAGGGGCTTCCCTGGTGGCGCAGTGGTTGAGGGTCTGCCTGCCTTTGCAGGGGACACGGGTTCATGCCCCGGTCCGGGAAGATCCCACATGCTGTGGAGCGGCTGAGCCCGTAAGCCATGGCCGCTGAGCCTGTGCGTCCGGAGCCTGTGCTCCGCAGCGGGAGAGGCCACAGCGGTGAGAGGCCTGCGTACCGCAAAAAAAAAAAAAAATTGTTGAAAGGAACCTTGGACCGGAGCCGACACTAACATGGAAATCACGGTGAGCGGCCCCAGGTGGCACAGCTGGCCCTTCCCCGAGCCCTGGTACGAGCTCGCTGTCAGCTACGTGCTTTAAGCAGATCTGACAAAGAGTTGGTCAGAATTGAAATTGTCCAGAACACTACATGACTTTACATCCTTAATCATTCATGGTGAATGTTGCCTCCAGTGGATACTGTGCCATGAGAGAACAAGACATTAAAAAATATTCTTAATTTCATCTTTATCTTGTCCTTCAGAATCTTCTTTTTTGGATGCTTTACTTTGTACATAATATGATAATATGATTTTTTGTACATAATATGATAATAGTACCTAGATAAAACAAGATCATCAGAACTTGTGTGGAAATGTGAACAGCTTTTTTGCCCCCGGGGAAGCGTGGGTTGCACAGAAGCTCGAGGATGGCTGACCTCAGACTTCACGAGCCTCAGAATCATGGGAGGTTTGTAAAGACACAGGGCGCTGGGTCCACCCCAGGGGGTCTGGTTCAGGAGGTCTGGGATGGGATGTGAGAATTTGCAGGTTCCCAGGCGATGCTGCTGGTCTGAGGAGGCTCTGGACTGTAAAAATGACCACAGCCTGAGGGAACACACTCTGAAGGTGAGTGAGGCCCACCTCTGCCATGTCACCTTCCTTGCAGTGAAGACAAGTGTCTCCCTGAACGCCAGTGACACCCCCAGCCTGCCACGCTGCCCTGACGTCGCCCTCAGCGGTGGATTCCTTTGCCTGAGGTTTTGCAAGCACCTCTAGAAAGGGAGGATCTGGAAACAGCACTCAGGACTGCCTGGCTGCCTGGGGCAGGGGGCGGGGAGCAGGGCCCTGTAGCCTGTCTACTGGCTTTGCCCTGAGGACATGGGACTGGGTAGCTCAGGCTCTGATGGCTGAGAGATCTGATGGATTGCTTGCGTGGCCACACACTAGCTTTTGACCTCAAGTCTTCCAGAAGATAATATAGGTGCAACAGGACCAAAAAAGTCGTACGGTTTCTCCTCTTGCTGACTTCTAAGAAGGGTGTGTCTTGCTGGGTGAAGGCTCTTGCTGCTGAGTCAGTGAAGCGGTGGGTCCGTGAGGGTGGAGAGGCAGAGCTGACCTGCGAGAGGAGGGGGGCCGTGGCAGGAGCTGAGCGGCTAGGAGGGTGCTGGGAGCGGGAGGGTGGAGGAAGCTGTGGCCAGTGCAGGGGAGATGCGAGAAGGGAGCTGGGAGCCCTGGGGGGGCAGGCCGCATGCTGCTCCTCTGTCCCCTCCACCCCCTCAGCATTAAGGGCAGGGGCTGGAGGCTGAATCCAGCACCCACATCTGCTGGCAAGCCTGGCACAGCATGGAGCCTTCCCGGCTCCCTCTGCCCCGAGGCTCCCTCCCACACATAGTCACATCCAGCTTTTTTTTTTCACACCTATTTTTCTAGGGGATGCTTGAAATCCGGAAGCAGTAACACATCAAGGGATGCAGTTTCAATGGCAGGATTTCTAGCACAGGCTGGGCCGTAAAGAGTTAGTGTCTTATATTGGACCCCAATCACATCCACGTACATACAGGCTGTGTGCTTCTGAGGGAAGGTCCACTGTACTTCGCTTTTCCGCACCTGCCTACACTGGCTGCCAGTGAAAAGTATTACGCTTCCAGCCCCAAGCATGCAGCCTACAGGGAGAAGGGAACAGGCTGCCCTGGGCTCCTTCCCAGCCCCCGGTGCACCAGGGCTGGTGCTGCCCTGGTGGGGGAAATGGGAGCCCCAGGCTCCAACCTTCTCTAGCCCTCTTCCTCGAGGGGTCCGAGGTTTAGGGTGAATTAAGGAGCCTCCTTTACCTACAACTTGGTGCCCAGAAGGGACCGGTATGGAGACAGCCAGGGGGACCTGGGTCCAGATCCTTGGGCCCTGCACTGAGCCTCAGTTCCTTGATCCGTGAAACGGGGTGATGAGGGTGCTCAGTGCAGATGGTCACGAGGATGAAGCAAATGTGTGTGAAGTGCCGGAAACTGGCTGCTCCCTTGTATCCTTATTATGTGCTGATCCAATTTGACTAAATTCCAGAAAACCCCTGTGGGTCATTCCACTGAGAGGTAATCACGGAGAATCCTATCCTGGTGTTCCTGGGGGCATCTGAAGGTAAGAGGCATTAACTCATTCACTCATCCACACACAGATAAATATCAGAGTGCCGATTGCATGTTGGACAATAAACTAATAAACATATAAGAAGAAATGGTGATAAAAGCTTCTCTGGAAGGGCTATTCATGCAGTAGGGCCTTGGGGCTCCCGTGGGTCTCCATGGAGACTGCACTGCTGGGTGGGGTGAGGACGGAGCACATAGTGGGCACTGTAGGTAGATGGAAGCCTATTTCCACTCCCAGGCAAAGAGCGGAAGAACCACAGAGGGGTTGCCAGGCCGAAGGGCCCAAGTGAGACAGAGGGAGGCCGAGGCTGGAGGGGCTGGTCCAGTCTCTTCCTTGCTCTGGGTGGGGGTGAGAGGCTGCTGGTCTGCACACATCCCTCCTGGAGTCATCCTGGAAACCTAGTCAGGGTTTTGGACTCGGACCTGGATGCAAACCCTGCTCCCCTGCTCTGCCTGGGGAAAGTCAGTTTAGTGCTCTGAGCCTCAGTTTTTCCATCTGTAAAATGGTGATAATTATATCTCCTTATTCACTCTACTCAGGAGAACCAAATGAGATGGTAAGAGGAAGCGCTTTCAGGATGACAGCAGCATATACCCCATGTCTACCACATGGCAGATCAAAGTGTCAGCCCATAACAGCGATCTCCTCCTCCGCTGGGCTTTTATATTTAAAGAACAACAAAGCAATAACAAAAGCCCTCAAAGGTAACAGCAGCATGGAGCAATCTGACCTTTCAGCCTCCTCATGGTGGGGCATGGAGCCTACAGATGGATGTGGGGAGAAGAAAAATCTGAATATCGGTGTAACTGTGCGCCAGAAAGGGGAACAGTCACCTCCCCCTCACTGGCCAGCAGACACCGGCATTAAAGCCACAGTTCTCATGAGGTCCCAATGGCTCCGACGGTGATCCAGATGCAGAGGCTGCTCCGCCAGCCCGGTGGGCAGCTGCCCACTTCTAGACGGGTCCAGGGGACAGTGCTGAGACTGCAATGACCAGACTGCAGACAGCGGCGACCTGTCTGCATTCCCCACTCACTGCCTGGGGCACTAGGTGGTCGCTTGCTCACCCTTTCCACCCCCGCTCCTCCTTTCTGTAGAGCCTTGACCCACCAAGCACAGCCCTGACCGGGGACACCTTAGAGCAAGGGTCTGGCTCTACTTTTTTTTTTTTTTTTGCGGTACGCGTGCCTCTCACTGTTGTGGCCTCTCCCGCCACAAATGCTCCCGGGAGCATTTGCACTTTAATTCATACTCATGTCTTAAGCAAAAGAGATGAAGCTCTAATGGTGGAATTTAGGCATCTATCTAGGATAGGTGGCTTTCTTTGACTGAACTATCCAGGAGAGGGTGTCGAGTGTGGGGGTGGTGGTGGAATAGAGCCAGGTAACAAAGAGGCAGAGGCAGAGGAAGCAGGATGTTGAAGACTGGAGTTTCTAATCCCAACTTCAGCTAACTAATAATTATGTGATTTTGAGCAAAAAGTCTTTTCATGTCCTGGTGCTTTTCTCATCCATCCAAGATCTGCCTTCTTGACCTCAAACAGGAAGGTAATAGCTGTGAAGTGTTTTGATACCTAAAGCATCACTCCAACACAAAGATCGGCCGATTCCAGTGCCTCCTTAGAAGGTACATTTCTTCCTTCCAAGGCAAGGGAAAAGAAGGTGTCTGCAGGTGTAGCCACCCTGTTCTCAGCCCAAATCAAGACCGTTGGTTTGAGGACAAGACTATTATAGATCCTTGGCATTTGTACAATTGGCATTTTAGCCATTCCCAGAAGGTCCTTGACGGGTGTATTTTCCATTTCGTAGGGGCACAGATCTGCGTTACTCACTTGCTACTGAGTGAATCTAGTGGATGGTCCAGCACCCTCATCCAAGATGTCTCACTGTTCTCTTGTTGTAACAGATGTAGTAACTAATTAAGTGATTACAAACGTCCTTTGTAAAGAAGTGCTCTGTATTCATGACATGGCCCTCTCGAAAGTCTCAGGAGAGACTATGCATGAGGGACGTGGGTCTCCAGGAAAGTGTTTATTTGCAGTCAGGAGACTGACCTGTGACAGCCATCTCCAGAATCCGTCCAACATGCCTTGAAGAACAGCCCCAGGAAGTGGCTTCCTTTTATGGCCGTCTTAGTTTCCGGTTCCTAGAAACAGCTGATTCCAACAGCACCCGATGACTACACATCACCTGAGAGGGCATGAGGCCAGGAGTGGATGAAAACCACATTTTACTTGGACACCAAAGCGCGTTGCAGTCTGAATTGCAACCATACCCTGCAATGGTTCCAGCGCCTGCAGCAGAATTTGCACCGGGTTTATTTCCGTTCCACCCAGGGAACATGTGTGCTCTTACAAATGCGCACCACACCCGAGTCCACGCCAAAGACAGTTGCAACAAATTGCACCACCTGGATTTTTTGGTTTGTAATAGCTAGCCTATGTTGGTAGTGCAAGTTGGCCAGTTGTGTGCTATATTAAACCCTTCCTACTCCTTTTCTCGTTTGCGCCAAGGGCACACAAAGCTGCCCAGAGGAAGGAATTTAGCCAGCATTAGAAGAATGCACTGAAGTCCTGTTTCCTAAACTCTAGGGGAGATCTGAGTGGGAGGGGAAGACCTGGCTAGCAGGACAGAACCTGTTTTCTGTCTTTTTTCCCCAGGCCAGTAGCTGGGCCCAGCTGACACATGTTAGTGGGGGGGGCGTGGGCAAGGGAAGGGAGTGGAAGCACTTTTCCTGAGGATTCATCCTGGCCCAGGGTTTTCAGCTACCACCCTCGCAAGCCTCATCCCTCTGTCTGGACAGGTCCAATGGGCCCAGGCAGAATGGGCTGTAGGTGAGACCAGTCATCCCCCTGCCCTCACCAGAAGCCCCAGCCCGGGCCAGAAACCTGATGGAACCTAGCTGCTCTCTTTATTTGACCCTCCAGTCAAGTATCTGGACTGCTGGGCCGAAGTTCATCTTTTTCTCTGACGTCTCTGCCTGGTGAGTCTCAGTTTTTTCTCTCCTCGTCACCTCCCCCTTTTATGAAATGGCACACGGATCCCACTCTGGACTCCCTCAGGGTTTGCGCAGGCTGGCTGGGCTCCCTGTGTGCTGATACCTCCACGTGGCCAGCCCCCTGCTTGGCTTCGTTTTGGGAGCTGAGGACTCTGCCGAGCCTCCCTCGCAACCCTGAACAGGGCCGTCCTCAGGGCCGTCCTCAGGCCCGTCCTGCCGCATCCTAGGCAGGATGGAGGTCCCCTCCAGGCCCTTGTAAGGCCTCCAGGATGTGAAAACACAGGGTGTCTCTGGGGATGGTGGGAGGGCAGTGGTGTAGGATGGAGTCCACCCTAAGAGAGGCCCCACGCTGCTCGTACCTGCCAAGGGGGCCCTGCAGGCGACAGGACGCCGTGTGTGACCCACCTCTCCCTGCAGGGCCCGCGCATGCTTGGTGACATGGAATAATGGATGCACAGATGTCCAGGAGAGTCTGCTTGCTATGAACGCCATGGAATAGAGAGGTACTTTTTATGAATAAAATATTTCCCACCCAGGGACTCTGTTTTACGATAATTAAAGCTGACTGTGAATCCAGCCAGCCAGCTTTAGATGCTACAAATGTCCTGAGGGAAGGAAGGCTTCGGGTCGGCACCGTGGGAGGTTGTTCCAACCAAATGGGCAGCCTGGGCTCAGCTTCCCCGAATGTTGCCCTCGCCTCAGAGCCTCCTGGTTTCCAGTTCTGGAAGCCTCGCTGAGTCCCATTTCCCCCTCCTCTGCAAAACGGGGTCACCGCCCTGCCTCTGGGACTGGCAGAAGGGTCAAAAATAAAAATATAAGGAACTCGTTCTTATATTATTGGAAAGAAAGTGAGGCATTTAAGTGAGGCATCAGAAGCCCCCGGGTGTGCGGACTCTGAGAGCAAGAGGCCTCTCTCCCTGGCTCCGGCCTCAGCATCCCCGGCTGTGCTGTCAAGGTTTCCCCCATTTGTGTCATCTTTCCTGGTCAAAATATGATGTTTGTTACTCAAGCAGAACTTCTTGTTCCTCTTTTACCTGTGCAGCCTATGAAGCCCTCAAGAACCTAGCCGGGGGGAAGTCCAGGCACTTTCAAATGAGGAAGGGGTTCCCAGAAGCCCAAGGAAGGTGGCCAACAGCTGTAAATCTCTCTCATGACACAGCTTTGCAGACAGTGAGCGCATTGAAGGAGTCTCAAAGACCTGGATGCCACCTGCCTCAAATGAAAGTATGTGATATGTGATAAATAGCTTCCAGACTCATCGATTTTACTCTTGGAAGTGTATGGGGGAAGTTTAGTAATTTAAGGTATTTTAATATCCTATACGGATGTTTGGAAAATGCAGATTTTTCATAGATCAAGAGTAAACACAAAGGGACTTCCCTGGGGGTCCAGTGGGTAAGACTCTGCGCTCCCAGTGCCGGGGGCCTGGGTCTGATCCCTGGTCAGGGAGCTAGATCCCACATGCCGCAACTAAGACCTGGCGCAGCCAAATAAACAAATTTTTTTTTTTTTTTTTTTAAAAAGATTAACCACAAGTCTTCAAAGAAATTTCGGGCTTGCGGTTTAACAAGGCCAGCTTGGGAGAGTGTGATGCCCTCATCCTCACCTCTTCCACACAGCCTCGCCTGGCCCATCCTCACCTGCTGAATCAGGACCTCAAGGGTGAGGTCCAGCACCAGTGCATCTAAAAAGGCTCCCAGGCAACTCTCATGTTCAGGCAGAATTAGCAGCACCAGCTCAAGGGTGTTCGCTCTTAGGTGGAAAGGTCTGGAAGGCACTCCCTCATCGATGGTTTCTGGTCTCTTCGTAGATGAGCTAGTGATTTCTTCAAGGTCGAAGTGATACAGCGACAAATCTATTGGGGAGCTTTGCTGGATCAAACCAGTGTTAATATCATGCCCTAGAGCATGAGGATGTCTGGGCGTTAGCTCCAGATGACCTCGGCACTGCACAGCGCACCCAAGAGGCTGGGTGCGGATCTGCCAAAGAGGAACAAGGTCTCACACTTAGGTGGCTTTTTCCATCTTTTGATGATGGGGAGCAAATGCATCTAAGGATGTCTCTCAAAGCCCTGTAAAGGTAAGACAGCATCCTCCAACCCCTCCTGAGGCCTGCAAGTGAGGCTTCCTTCATGGAACCGGGGTCAGATGGGAAAACCACAGAAAAATGACACTTCCCAGAGGGCTGCAGATGTCCTAAGTTTTCAGATAAATTCTTGGCACCCGGAACATGGATTCTTAGGCAGCTTACTTCTTCATTGTTTGTTCCACAAACAACATAGTATCTTTCACCAGATAGATTCTGAGGCAACTTGGTGGAGCTGCCAGGTTTATGGACAGTGTGTCCTTGGTGGCAAGTGCAGTAGAGGGAGGGCCTGGATAGCTATAAAGCCTGTCCTTGGAGAAGAGTGGTCTGGGGCCTGGCAGCAGAGAGACTTCTAGAGGACCTGGAAAGTGTGAGAGACAGCTTTTTTTTCGCGGTATGCGGGCCTCGCACCGTTGTGGCCTCTCCCACCGCAGAGCACAGGCTCTGGACGCACAGGCTCAGCGGCCGTGGCTCACGGGCCCAGCCGCTCCGCGGCATATGGGATCTTCCCGGACCGGGGCACGAACCCGCGTCCCCTGCATCGGCAGGCGGACTCTCAACCACTGCACCACCAGGGAAGCCCCGAGAGACAGCTTTTTAAGAAGGGGGCCTGAGGCTCAGGAATACTGACTGTGGCATCTCAGTTAGAATGTAAGCTACCGGTGGGCAAGGAATCAGTACAGAGCAAGGGTGAAGAACGTAGGTGTCAGAATCCCACCAACTGGGCTGAATGCCAGTTCTGCCCCTCACTGTGTGACCTTGGCAAGTTCATTCATCCGAGGTGGTCTTCTTACCTGTGAGATGGGGTGCTACTTCCCCCAGAGGTTTAAGTATTAAATGCGACTGTAGGTAAAACAGTAGCACGCTTAACTCGAGTATTCCTAGATGGTTATTTTAGCCATTTAAAAGTGTTTTTCTGTCACTTGCCCATAGACTGTCTAGTATGTCCCACTTGCTCAAGTTGACTGGCTAAGTGAGGGCTTGGTCTAATGTTTATCTAATAAACTCAAATGTTCTTCTAAAGCGGTGGTTCTCACTTTGTTGTACACCTGAAACGAACACATTGTAAATCAACTATACTACAGTAAAATTAAAATATTTTTACAAAAGCAGTGGTTCTCCAGAAAACTAATACTAAAGTTTCCTTGGGTTATTTGTATGGAAATATGTTAATATAAATGTTTCAGACATTACATGAAATTCCTAAAAATCTTATATGTTCTGGTATAATGTGATAAGTCATAATTCTAGTTATTACTTTAAAATGTATATCTCAGAAATAACGAAATTTCCTTGTCAATTGCATCATTATGAACTTTCATCAAATCTTTAACCGTGGTCATTTTTAAGCCTTTTGTCATTTACAGACAATTCTGTGTGTACTCTGATGCTTTTGCAAAAATGTTCCTGTAAAAGGGTTTCATCTTCAAGGAATTCATGGAAAAGACTCTGACAAGCACAGGTTTCTGGTAACTGACTATACTGCTGAACTGAATGAAGAAGCATTTTCAGAACTCTAATGGGAAACTGATGAACTCATAAAAGTGCCAACAAAAGATCAAGATGAAAAAAAATTAATTACATGGGACTGAGTGAACTGATGAGGATTATAATTTTTGTGATTTTCTGTTTGAATAAAAAAAATGTTATTAAAAAAAAAAAGCAGTGGTTCTCAATCAGGGGCAATTTTGCCCCCCAGGGTACAATTGGCAATGTGTCAAGGCATTTTGGATTGTCACAACTGTGTGTGTGTGTGTGTGTGTGTGTGTGTGTACAACTGATGTCTGGTAGGCGCAGCACAGGGACAATGCACAGGACAGTGCCCCCCTCCCCGGTTATTCAGCCCCAAATGTCAACAGTGCTGAAGCTGAAAGTCCCTGATGTAAAGGGAGAAGCTAAGGTGAGCCCACTCAGACGAGGGGAGGTGGAGAGGCAAATGGGATCCCCAGGTCTGGGATCTGGCAGCAAATGAAATTTCCTGCACACATCCCTGGAAGAGCAACCCTCTTCTCAATTAGGATACCTTTAGCAGTTATCACTCACAGGGTTAAGTAACAGAAACTGGATTCAGAGTTAAGACTCATAAGGTCAGTGGACTGATTTAAATAGTTTTTTTGGTAAGATGTGAAAAAGCAATAGAAATTAGACGGTCAGAACGGGAAAGCAGCTGGGGTCTGAAATGTGGTCCAGGAAAAAGAAAGGGCATCACATAGTAATAAAATAGATGAGGCCTGCCTCCCATTTTTTATTTTCTTTCTAGGATAAAGCAAATTACATACTAAGAGACTACAGGTAAAGGAAAGTTTCCATGATTCTGGAAAGACTAATTCCTCAAAAAGTCAACGGTAATCTGGCTGGGCCAATATCTGCTCATGCTTGGTCTCAAAGAAGAAATTAAAAACCTAAGTAAAACTCCTGGTTCAACCACAGTTTCAGCCAACTTTGACGTTCCATTTGCTGGTCAGAGCACTTTGGTGCCTAATTTGAGTCCACAAATCAATTTTGAAAGAAGACATGGTGCCTTAATCTAGCCCAAGTCCTTCATGGTCATGACAGTTCGAGAATAAAAATGAACTGTATTATATTAGGAAATGCTGCTGAAATCTTTTGATTGGCATGCCCAGGAATTAGAGGACCACTGCGTTAAATGAAAAATGCTCACACCACAGTTGTCAGCAACTCATGAAACATTTTCCACGAAATCTTCCTGAAAATGCTTTAGATTTGGGGATTTTTATCTTTACCTTAAGCCAGCTACTTGGACTCTTAAGCCTCAGCTTTTTTTTTTTTTTCTCTGCAAAATGGAGGTAATAGTCCCTACACCTGTAGGGCTGTGGTAAAGATTAAGTAAGATTACTTACCTGAGTTCACTTCGTACAAACTGGGTCACCCAACTAAAGGTAGAGCTCTAAAATCCGAAGGCTTTTTACTTTTACTTCACATTGCTCTCAGCAGCACCTCAACATTTTCTTTCAGGGTCATGCTGGGTTTTACAAAAAGCCAGAACAAGAGGGAGGCTGCCAACGAGGGCAAATTATTTCACAGTATCTCTAGGTCTTAGTTTCTTACTTGAATTTCATGTAGGTAATCATTTCCATTTACAGATAAGGAAAATGATATTCAAAGAACATAATCTGCAAAGCATGGCATTAGATGCCCTTTACTGAAACCAGAAAATAAGGGAACTTGAACTGAAATAGAGTCCAAAGCTAGAAAATAAGCTTCTGTCGGCCTAGCCCAGGAGCAGTTTCCAAATGACCAGGAAAGCATGGGAAATGACTGAAAATCAGATGTGCTCTAAAAGGTGCCACCCAATTCCCTTCAGTGCTTTAAGTGGGTTTAAAGACCTCAGAGAGAGACATGGAGTCCAACTGAGTCCATGATTTACCTGGAAGGGTTTACCTACAGGTGCCCAAATGGTGGTACGGTGGAAGGGATCACAGAGAATGCTGCTATTCCTGGGGAAAGTTAAAAAAGCTAGGGGCGAGAGTTGAAGGGAGGTTACTGAAAAGGTTGAGGAAATGGAATAGAACATTTAGAAAGACTTGTCTACTAGTAAAGAAGGTAAAGGAACCATTTCTGTAATCCTTGACCACAAATAGAATCTTTGATATGAGGGTATATTTTCCAAAAAGTACTAGGCACCACTTGCTTGGGAAGAGAAAAAAATCACAAAATGTGATCCTGAGGCAAGAGTCCTCACCACAAGCACATGAGAATAAGATCTCAGTGGTGTTCATGTTGCTCAAGAAAAGCCACTGGGAACAGGCCAGGAAAATTAGACATGTTTAGAGTTTGTTCTTTTAATTTCCAATGAGATGGTGGCTCTCAGAATATGAATTCTGAGAGCCTTCATCTGTGCAATGAAAAGACAAACTTAGGAAGATATGTCCAGCCTCTAGATAACTGGAACTACCAGAATTAAAAAGAAACATCCTCAACAATATCATTGGGTGACAATAAATGTGCAGTTTCCAAGAAGTTCAAATTCAGCAATGTACAGAATAACACAGGAAAGTTGCTACTTAATCCAAGTACAGCCAAGAACGAATTCACAGTCCATTCTTGGTTCTTATCGATAGAGGGGAAAAAAAACGTCCTTAACTGAGGTAGCACAGACTGTTTTAAGAAAGTAGCTTTAAGAGAAACCCACGCAATTACTTTTACACATATACAATTCTTAAAATGTCCAACAAGTTCTTCTTATAGCCTCCACCAATGTGGAAGAAATGCACTAGCCCATCTCTCCAGTTTTCCTCTGTGGTCTTACTTTCAGAAAACCTTACTTTACGAAGAATTCCAATAACAATTTCTTAATAGTAGTAGGTTTGGCTATTTCTTATTAACACATCAATATTTTTAAAATTGTCACCTAGGGCTTCCCTGGTGGCGTAGTGGTCGGGAGTCCGCCTGCCGATGCAGGGGACGCGGGTTCGTGCCCCGGCCCGGGAAGATCCCACATGCCGCGGAGCGGCTGGACCCATGAGCCATGGCTGCTGAGCCTGCGCGTCTGGAGCCTGTGCTCCGCAACGGGAGAGGTCACAGCAGTGAGAGGCCCGCGTACCGCAAAAAAAAAAAAAACTGTCATCTGATAGTGAACGTCAGAGACTTTAAATCTAGGTAACTTACAAATATTTAGCATTAGCGAAATCCATGAGCTATCAAGTATTCCCGCATTCCTTGTGGAAATCTTAGCTTTCTAGTTTTAGATTTATCTTTAAAGTACAATGCCTAATTTCCATAGTTTAGCATTTCACACCTATGACTCAAGTAGACTTGAAACCACTACCCCATTCAAGTCTCTTGTTAAAATGCCTTGGTAATTTCCTTGAATTTGCAGCACCAGATCGTGTAAAAAACTCCATTGTAATGTCACGGAATAGATATGAACCTCGGTGCTTTAAAATAGAGAAATACGTATAATTAATTTCATTTTAAATAATCATTACATTCTTATAGTTCCAGGATCACATTTTTAAAAAACCCTCAAATTTTCATTTTGAATAGAGGCTAACTATTGTCGACTTATCCAAGAATATTCCACTTTAACAGGACTCCATCTGACTGTCTCTGGCATAGGTCATCTCTATATTTTGAGGTTTTATACAGCCTTTAAGTTGGTGGGATTGATTTTTCCCATCTAGGTGTTCAAAATTAATATATGCAGTAAATTATGCATGACACTGCTAGAGGCTTTAGGTGAACATTGAGATGTTGCTGGTAGGCATTAGACAAAGATTTATATAATCTTGGCCTTCATTGACTGTTCTTTTTTTAAAAATTTATTTTATTGAAGTACACTTATTATATTGTGTTAATTTACTTTCTTCTTAAACGAGCTTCTTATTACTAAGCCAATTCTTTTCAGTTTTTTATTGTTGTGCATTCAGTTGAATATTGTAGCTCCTTCCTAAGACTTTCACACTTAAAAATATATTTTTCCATATGCTCTTACAAAGATTGAAGATTTATCATTTTAAACACAAAGGCAGCAGGAACTCATTTAGGTGTCAGGTGACAAACATCGCCATTTCCCCCATTTCCCACGAGCCCTCTAAAAAACACCCCGAGGGCCTAGAAATGTGGTTTCTCTTCAGCTGTTTTCCTCTTTTGCCTTCCAATCCCCATCTCTGATCACTGAACTCTATTTTCTGTTTAAGATATCTAACCACTTCTCCCTGTGGAAGCTCTCTTGCACTGCTGTACCAATGATACTTATAAAACCAGATAAACATGGATACAGCATAGAAAATCCCCAAATGGCAAGAAAATTTAACATTCATAACTTTCAATTATTTCACATGGTCAGCTGAAGACACTTACTAGGAATAATTACTCAGACACTCAAGTCGGAAGGTATGGCAGCTTAAAGAGAACAGCTCTTCTTAATCTTTATTAAATGGAATCTCCTTATTACGTTTCTCAATGTCCTTCCCTATTCCATCAATGCTCCACTGCCTACGGTTACTTAACCACTAATAGAAAATGGCTAAGGTATGGAATAGCCATAAAGCAGATTATTACTGCAACCACTAAATCATACTGTGGAAGTATACTGACCTGGAAAAGAGGCTCACAATGTATCAGGCATACCTTGTTTTATTGCGCTTTGCTTTATTACACACTTTTACAAATTCAGGGTTGGTGGCAACCCTGCATGGAACAAGTCTATCAGTGCAATTTTTCCAATAGAATTGGCTTACTTTGTGTGTCACATTTTGGTAGTTCTCGCAGTACTTGTAACTTTTTCATTATTTTGTTACGGTGATCTGTGATCCTTGATGTTACTGTTGTAATTGTTTTGGGGTGCCATGAACCGCGCCCATATACGATGGCAAACTTAAATTCATAAATGTTGTGTGTTCTGACCGCTCCACCAATGGGCTGTTCTCCCATCTCTCCCACTCCTTGGGCCTCCCTATTCCCTGAGACACAACAATTTTGAAATTGGACCAATTAATAACCTCTAAGTGTTCAAGTGAAATCAAAAGCTAGAAATGCCATTTAGTGAGGAAGGCATGTCAAAAGCAGAAACAGGCCGAAAGCTGGTCCTCTTGTGCCAGTTAGCCAGGTTGTGAATTCGACGGAAGAGTTCTTGAAGGAAATCCAACCAGCCACAACATTCCCTTAAGCCAAAGCCTAATCCAGAGCAAGGCCCTAACTCTCCTCAATTCTATGAAGGCTGAGAGAGGCGAGGAAGCAGCAGAAGAGAAGTTTGAAGCTATCAGAGGTTGGTCCATGAGGTTTAAGGGAAGAAGCCGTCTCTATAACATCAAAGTGCAAGATGAAGCACCAAGTGCTGACGTAGAAGCTGCAGCAGATTATCCAGAAGATCTAGCTACGGTAACTAATGTGAGTGGCTATATCAAACAGATTTTCAATGTAGATGAAACAGCCCTATATTGGAAGATGTCATCTAGGACTTTCATAGCTAAAGAGAAGTCAATGCCTGGCCTCAAAGTTTCAAAGGACAAGCTGACTCTTGCTAGGGGCTAATGGCAGCCAGTGACTTTAAGGTGAAAGCAAGGCTCATTTACCATTCCAAAAATCCTAGGGCCCTTAAGAATTATGCTAAATCTACTCTGCCCGTGCTCTTTAAACGGAACAGAGCTTGGATGGTAGCACACCTATTTACAGCATGGTTTATCGAATATTTTAAGCCCATCATTGAGATCTACAGCTCAGGGAAATAAAAAAAAGATTCCTTTCAAAATATTACTGCTCATTGATAATGCACTTGGTCACCCAGGAGCTCTGATGGAGATGTATAATGAGATTAACACAACATTCTTTCTGCAGCCCATGGATCAAGTAGTTTCAATTTTCAAGTCTTATGTTTTAATAAACATTTTGTTAAGGCTATAGCTGCCATGGATAGTGATTCCTCTGATGGACCTGGGCAAAGTCGA
>NW_020174429.1:3481698-3499634 GCF_003031525.2 Neophocaena asiaeorientalis asiaeorientalis
TCCCAAAGCCAGAGAGCGGGTTAACTGGTTCAAACGGAGTCCAGATAGTTTGAGCGGATGTTGGTAAAGAGTCAAAGGCAGGAGAATCAACCGCAAGATCCTCTGAGCCTACAGAAGGTAGTGTATCTCCAAACCAAAAGTTTCCTGTGCTAAAAGGGCTTGTTGGACTAAAGTCTGCCAGCCTATTGCTTCCGAAGTAGGAATCTGTGGAACCACTTCCCAGAGAACTGGAACTATCATTTCGATAATTGGAGATCATTCTGGCACGGCTAGGAGGAACTGGATTGGAGGAGAGCCACGCAGAGCCGAGTGTGCCACCTTCAAAGCTTACATCAGTACCGTTGTAATGGAAATCATTCTCTTCATTGAGCTCAATGTAGTTTCCTGTACGCATGGCAATATGCATTTCTATTTCTTCTCGCGCTCGGTCAACATTCTCGGGCATCCCTGTCACTTCAAAGACGGGCTCCTTATCTCTGCTTGGAGTTACTATGTATGTGTGGGTCTGCTGCTGAATTCTTTTAATTGTTGCTCCTTTGGGTCCAACAACTAATCCTACCACACGATAGGGGACCCTGACTTGAACGGTGGTCTGACCAGGCAGATTGGGACTGCACGACAACCCTCCCAGGGCAGGGCCATTTTTGTTTCGAGATGCACGAATCATGGAGAAGTGCTCTGCAGCTGAGAGGATTTCTCTTTTGGCCATGGCAACATCTTCTTTCCGTCCAGTGACAACAAAAATGGGCTCTTCACCACGAACAGGTGTCTTGATATACGTGTTCGTCTTGGCTCTCAGCGCTTTAATTTTACAACCTGTTAGAAAGAAATATTTCGTAAGTATCAACATCTACTTCAATAATATTGATAAAGACAAATCACAGAAAGCTCTTTTCAAGCTAGAAGTCTGCGTCTGGGCAGTTTTTCTTCCCTAAGTTTTAGAGTTTTTTCTTTATCACAAAAACTTATCACTAGATGATGATAAAGCTTTCCTAATTCCTAGATCCTGAGGCATACTTTCCTGGTGATCTCTCATTCTCAGGGAGGAGGTGACACCTCTACTGGAGGTCTTTAACTCAAAGGTCAGGCTTATCGTCTCTTCCTCTTGTTATCAGTCATTGCAAATGATGCATGAAATAGGCCAGCTACACTATAAGTGGGTCTGACTTTCAGAACACTAATAGTTTACTACCGTGCAGGGTGTTGGTGGCAAAGAAAAACCATTAATGTACATGTGAGACATTTAACATCTATCATCTTATTTAATCTACATAACAACCCTAAGGATGAGACTATTATACTCCTTTTATTCCTAAGGAATATAAAGCACAGAAAAATTGTATAACATGTCCAAGTTCACACAGCAAGTAAGAGGCAGAGCCAGAGTTAAACCTAGTCTGACTTCATCATCTATATAGTCTTTTTGCTATTCCCAGAACTTCAAATTCCACACAACTATACTGTGATAAAAACTCTTCAACTGATGTCCATTTAACTGTCTTATTATTTTACCTTAACATTACTCTTTCCTCTGTAAAACTCAATTGATGACAATGGCAAAATGCTCAAGGTTAGTACATCATCTCTTTTCTGTTCCATCAGTTGGATTTCAGGCTTCACTAAGAATCAGTTGTTTTGATTCCAATCTGTTTATACTAGCTGCACTCATGCATTAACTAAATTAACAATTACGTAAAGCAGTAACATATAAATGTGAGAAGATGCTGAACTTGTATGAAAATTGATTATTTTTAAAAATTTCAATAAAGACGAGTAACTTAAAGAAAAAAAAAAGATGTTGTTGAACTATGGGTGAGACAACTGTAAAATCCTGGGGTAAAAAAACTAACACAGAATAACTTTGCTAAATTCAAAAGAAACATATTGGAAATTGTATGGAATATGGTCATTGAATGTGGTTTTATCAAAGGACTATGCTGGTTGGCAGCCCCATTCTCAAATAAAAGGCTTTGGCCCTAAATCCTGAGTATGTTTAAGTTAAATAAGTACAATATCTAAGACACCTATGCATAACTACCCATGATTACTTTTTGGAGTAATCACCCATTACCAGTGCCAACTGCATAAGATTAGAGGGTTTTGAACGGTAACAAAGATGTCAAATATACAACTAAGGCATAAAACTCTGGGGTTATACTTTTCAAAGGTCTTAACGTGAAGCTTGCCAGAAGTACCCTCCACCCCCCACCAAACAGATCTCCTTGCCTCCATTCTTGCCTCACTCCCATCCATTCTCTAAAGTCACTTTAGGCAGATGATGCCTTCTAAACAAAGCACCTATCACATGCTCACTTCTTTGCATAAAGTGCTTTAATGGCTTCTTTTTACCATAAGGATAAAGTCAACAGTATGGCACACACAAGGTTCCTCTGTACCTGGTACCTGATTACTTCTCTCTAGCCTTATCTCTGTACCCCTCTCCTTTCCCCCTCCTCACTTCTTAAACTCTGTGGGTGTGCTTCCACCATATTAGGCTCCTATGCATGCTCCCTTGCTTCCATGATCAGAATGTTCCTTTATTCTTGCCCCTTTACTACCAGCTCTGCTTAACTCCTGGTAGCCCTTCAGATTTTAGTTTAGATGCCTCATCCTCTATGGAGCTTCCTCTCCCTCAGGACTGGTTTGTGTGCGCTCCCTAAGCATTCTCAAAGCACTGGGTGGTTGGCTATAAGTATATGCCACGGGGTGGCCATATAACATTTGTTGAAACAAAGATCATTTTTCTATATAAGAACACTGGGCCCTTCTTATACACATTGCTTTGCATCTAAGCATTTTTGTTGAGCTTTCCCGGCCTTTCATATTCTGGCCCCATAATGCTAGTCCAACCCTGCTGAAGGGAGTTGATTATGCTAACTTTATGCTATGAAGCTACTGAATATGTTATTCAATAACAACTTTACTCAACCTAGCACTGAACTTTTGGATCTGAACCACAAATGAAGATCCTGTTTCTCCTTCCAACAAATTGCAGAACTTAGAAACGGCCGCTTTCTCACTGCTGGATCTTAGGTACCTATCATGAAAACACTTTCAGAGTCAGGTTTTCTCTAACCTGAAGGTTATATTCAAGACTAGGGGGTGGGGGTGGGTGGGTGGTGTAGCTAAAAGCAAAATTGCAAAGAAAGCACTTAGTGCAGTAACTGGAGGAGGTAAGAAGGGCCGAGTGCAATCAGTCAAATTTACACTACCGTAAAACATGAAAGTTTTTATTATAGAGTGCTGCTGTAAGTTTATATCTACAATGAACTACAAGGTTAATTTGATAGTGTAACTTCTGAGCATAGGAAAATATATCTGCTTTTGCTCCACAAAAGCAAGTGAACTGGAACACCAGAACAATAAAACTTCTACGTCTACTTATCATTTATACAGGCTAAATCTCTAGGAAACTCCCTCAGTCAGCACAGTAGGTGCTGCTTGAGGTTGAGAACTGCAATCATTTTCCATTGGCCAATACGTGACTGATGGAGAGATGCCTAAGAAAGTCTGAAAGGGTGGAACGAACGCCTAATTCTTCATAATACACATGCATGGGAGTTACTATCATTACCTGGACACACGAGTTTCTTCTCTGAGCTACAACTCAACAAGAAGGCAGTCTGCTAGAATCACACATTTCTAACAAAGAGGGTCCTGATCATCTTGCAGAAAAACACTGGGACACTTCTATTAAGGACAAAGGGAGAGTTAGCTTGAGAGTCTAGGGTTGGCCCCTCTCAACCCTTACTGTAGTGAACATTAGAAAGCTGCATTAAGAAACTTCTCTAAATGCTTCTGAGACTATAAGCAACTGTCAGATGCACCTTAGTAGAATACTTTAATACCTAGTGGGTATATTAACTAAGAAAATATGCCTAAAGGTACACAGACACTATTGGGCCTATGGATGGTACAAATAAATAGATGTTTAATACATGGCTCATTAGGAAGACAGAGAAGACAGACGGTTGGAGTGGTGACTTTTATTTCTTACAAATTTTGAACCATACAAATGCATTAGTTTTTTTCCGAAGAAATATTAAATTAGAAAAAATTTTAAATTAGTTATGAAGAAATGATACATTTTATTACACTAAGCATATCAATCAGACTTTTGGCTAGTTCTGAGATTAAAAAAAAATTTATGAACAGCAGAGTAAACGATTTCATAACCTCGAAGCTGAATAAGTCCAAGAAGTAAGGACTAATAATTGTTTTCCTACAGCTACAAATAAAATCCGACATATGGCAAGCTCTATACCAGACTGCGTAGAGATTAAGAACTAGAATAGCACTAATGACTTGCATAGCTGCAATTTTATTTTGATTTGGAAGTAAATTCTCCCAAGAGAAAGCCTCCAACTTACCTCCCTCCTGTAGGAACCCATTTCCCCTTTCTCTATCACTGTGGCTGGGACTGTGTTTAAAGTTAAAACTCTTCAGCTGCAGCCAGAATTCTGGTCCTCTCACTCCCTGGGAGAGTAGCAAAGATTGGGTCTCGCTTCTCCAGGGTAAAGAGAGCCTCTTCAACCAGCTGCCTGAGCAGTTAAGAGGGAGAGGTCCTCTGTTGCTGGGAGAGGAGTTGAAGAAATGGAATTGAAATGATATCTTCAGTGTTTCTGAAACCATGGTTTGCCATATCAATTGAATAGATTCCAAATGTTTCAGTAAATATGTGTACAATGGGCTGCAACATAAAATGATGCTTTGCAAGGGGTGGGGGGGTGGGGGGGACGGGTCACAGTCAGAAAAGCTTAAAAGGACTAGACTAGATCTTTAAGGGCACTTTTTAATTCCATGAAACAGGTGGAATGACATAGTTAGAAGAACCAGATGTAGAATTACAGTCTGTAATGTAGATATGATTCCAGTCCAAATTAATTCACCTTAAAATAGGAAGATTATCCAGATTACATGGGTGGCCCTGACCTAATCACGAGTCCTTTAAAAGAGTTTTCTCCAGCTGGCTTCAGAAGTAGTCAGATGTGCTCTGGCTAGCCCGGAAGCAAGCAGACCATCTGTGCTTGATCTGCCCATGGAGACCTCATGGCAAGGAACTACAGGTGGCCTGTAGGAGCTGAGAGCTAGAAGGAAAATGGAGGCCTCAAACCAGAAATCTTGTTCTGTCCTTTATTTTTTTTTATTTTTTGCGGTACGCGGGCCTCTCACTGTTGTGGCCTCTCCTGTTGCGGAGCACAGGCTCCGGACGCGCAGGCTCAGCGGCCATGGCTCACAGGCCCAGCCACTCTGCGGCATGTGGGATCTTCCCCGACCGGGGCACAAACCCGTGTCCCCTGCATCGGCAGGCGGACTCCCAACCACTGCGCCACCGGGAAGCCCTGTCCTTTAATTTTGCTTATTACCTGCTTTAGTCTTTTAGTGTTACCCCACATAGTGGCTTCAATGTCACAAATTTTTTAGTTTACAATTCTGTAGGTCAGAAGTCTGACATGGGTCTCAACAGGGCTAAAATCAACGTGTTTGCAGGGCTGTGTTTCTGGAAGCTCCAGGGAAGAATCTATTTCCTTGCTCATTCAGGTTATTGGCAGAATTCAGTTGCTTACCATCATAGGACTGAGCTCCCTGCTTTCTTGCCGACTGTCTGCTGAAGGCCATTCCCAGCTTCTAGAGGCCACCGACATGGCTTGTGGCCCTGCCTCTCCATCTTCAGAACCAGCAATGGAGGTTGAATCCTTCTCATACTTAAGATCTCTCCCCTTCTTGTATCTGACCCAGATGGGAAAGTTCTTCTGCTTTTAAGGACTCCTGTGTTTACACTGGGCCCACCCAGATGATCTCAGACAACCTCTCCATCTCAAGGTCCATACTCCATATACATATTCAGAGTTTCCAGGGATGTAGGGTGTAGGCATCTTCAGGGAAAGGGGGTTTATTCTGCCTACCGCGTTACCATTTTCCCCTTTCTCCAATTATTTCCTCCATTCTTCCAGGTCCCTGGCTTTTGAACAAAGGAAAGTATTTGGTTCAGAAAAAATTTAAACCCTAACCCAAGAAGAGAGACCCAATGTCCAGGGCAGTTGCCAGATATAAGTAGCTAGATATAAATACAAGAAAAGTCTGGGGATCATGGGCACTTGGAGTAGGGTGAAGGGATAAACTATTGATAAAAATCAAAATAGGTAGAAAAGAAATAGATAAGCCAGGGTGCTGACAAAGACACCCTGTTTATGTTGAGACATAAGTGATTTGGTAAGAGATGCACAAGTAAAACCTGGCCTCCACCTGTCCTAAGGGATTTGGCTAGGTGTTCCTAGCTAAACTACTCCTTCTTTGGCCCAAAACATTCACAAGCCTGATGCTTAAACTTACCCATTCAAATATTAAATTCCCTATAAAGGTGCTGGTGCTAATTCCAGGTGATATACAGGAACTATCATAATTTCTGCTCTCAAGGAGCTCACAGTATAGAAAGGAAAGGAGCTCAGTCATGAGAACAATACGGATATAATACTGATATAAGATAATACTGATATAAGATAACTGCTTTAATGAAAATAGGCATACAAAGCAGTGGGAGCACAGAAAAGGAGAGGGCTTTGTTGCTTACAGAAAATGAAAGAAGACTTCAAAGGCATTTGAACTTAAGCTTGAAGAAAGTAGTTCTGCCAGGTGGGAAGGAAAGTAGAGGGAACTGCAAGTGCCAAAGCAGGAATCAAGAGCACAAGATGGCCACACCTGGCTCAGTGTTGTGGGAGCTTTAAGTGACTGGAGGGTAGAATGGCAGGAGAGCAGGTCAGATGGGGGATGATTCAGTCTTTAACATGAGGCAAGGGAGTTTAAAGTCTATCTTGTAGGTGCAAAGAACTTTTGTTTTTTTTAAAGAAGTCCCAAATGTTATGTGAAATGTTGCAGATTTTCGACAGAGGATTTTGTTTTCCAGAAATTAAATTCACTGTATTTCCCATTCATTTCATCAATCAGCTACAAATATAAGGTGATTTAAGAAAGCTAAAACCCTTATAAACACACACCAAAACTACGAGTATTTTCA
This sequence comes from Neophocaena asiaeorientalis asiaeorientalis, assembly GCF_003031525.2. Taxonomy (NCBI): domain Eukaryota; kingdom Metazoa; phylum Chordata; class Mammalia; order Artiodactyla; family Phocoenidae; genus Neophocaena; species Neophocaena asiaeorientalis. The sequence goes on from NW_020174429.1 coordinate 3,488,714, forward strand.
CTTTGGGTCATCCTTGGGGTATATCTTTCTTCAGAAATTCTCTCCAAAAGGTTTTATTTTAAAAGGGAAATCAGTATACACACACATACAGAAACACACTTTAATAACAATGAAGAGGGGGAGTGAAACTCCTTGAGTAGTTCTTTTTACCTTCAAGAAAATTAGAACTCTGGGCTTGATATTTAAATTACCCCCAGCTCCCACCCCATCCATCTCCTAATTAAGTGGCCATGACTTACCTTCTCCCAGATTTTATCATCTCCTAAACATGCCTTACTCTTCCTTATCTCTACCCAGATATTTCCCTAAATAACCTGGAAAACCCTCCTAGTACTTCCCCTCCCCGCCCCCCCAAATCTTCCGAGTAATAAACACAGTCATTTGGAAAAGATGAAGACTGTGTGTGTGAAAGGCTCTATGAACTCAAGAATAATACAAATATAGATATGACTTTATCACAGCTACCACTAACTAATACTATTCCGAGGTCTAGTTTAAAGGAAATAATGTAAGGAAAAAAACCTGATTATCTGCAGGACTGGGTTCTAATCTACCACCAGAGTTTGCTTGTGGTTTTAATGTTAGGTCATTCAACCTCTAGCTCCTTTCCAATGCTTTTATCTTTTGACCTAGTCCCTTTTCTCCTAGGAAATACAAAATCACTTCTGAAGTCTAAAAAGCACTTGGGAAATCAGATACTACCATATCCCACATGCGTACATCTATTCTTCCTTTCCTCAAGAAAAGTAGGTTGAATTATAGCTGGGAACATAAAGACTTTGAACAGACCATCACAAACCATCTTTGGGAGCTCTAACAGGCCACCAAACCTCTATCTCTCCCTTCATGGGTGAGGAACTATAATTAAAGTTACTTCTCTCATTTGGTTGTTGCAAGGATTAAATGAAATAATGTATTAAAAATACTTATTACAATGCCTGTGTTGAGTAAAGGACAGCTTTTTTAGGCTACCTAACCCCCCTCCCCTCCACCATTTCAAATATTTCGTGAGTAAACTGGGCCAATAGGCTTGGCTTTGAAATAGTAAAATTCGTAGCACTTTTCAGTTTTCCAAACTCTCCTATATTTTCATTTAATCATAACAGAGTGATGATTGGCTTAATAGCTTTAGGAAGGATAGGAAAGAGCTAAACTGAGAGAGCTTAGAGACATCTCCTAGCTGCAAAGTCAGATCTCAGACACAAGTTGCCTTAATAATTCCATACTTCTCTCACTACTCCATACTATTTTTCTCTAAAAGCATTAGAGAAACACGTTATTTTATATGTACATTTCATGATATATTAGAATTAATGAGGGGATCATATTCTTTAATGATTTTATATATAAATAAGAGCCCTTTCCTCTTGGAAGAGTCTAGACAGACTATTCAAAACACCTATAATTTTACAAGGACTCAATTTTTCAGTATTAAGAGCTTCACAGACTGATGAACATCAGCTAAATCCCAGTAAGAGAGTGTTTCTTATGCACACAACTTAATCCAACATTTAAATAATTGTTTAGATTAGCAATGCAACGGATTCCTAAACGTACAATATAGAAACAGCTTTCCTTTCCTGGGTTCAAGGGCCCTTCTTGTAGCTCTAGTCAAAATTTTCTGAAATTTTCTGTTAAGAATACTGTTTCACTTTAGACATCACTGTCAACACTTCAAACGGCTTCATTTATGTGATCTTAGTTTTGATTACCAGTATTCATATGGACATCTAATGCCCTAAATCAAGTAGCATCTAAAACAAACAGATCCAAACAACTTTAGGTTGACTGGCTCCTCAAGTAAAGGCAAGAGGGAAGAAAACGCCACAACATGAAAACTAAAATGATAAATAATAAAATGGCAAGTTTCTAATCCAACTATTCAGTTCAATAAAATAAACAGCAAGTATCTGCTATGTTTCAGGTACTTTAACTGACATTAAGGTGACTGAGATTCAGTTCTGCCCTCACTGACTTGTACCAAACTTCAAGCACCAAAAAGATTTGGTGTCTACATGTGTTCAAGTACAGATATTGATCTGTCATTTTCTTTTCTTATACTGTTGGCTACTGGTGGTGTTCAAGCCTTTTATATCCTCGCTGCTTTGTCTGCTTGTTCTACCACTTACTGAGTTGGAGTGTTCAAGTCTCTAATTCTATTAGCTTGAGACCCTGGATAAGTTATTTGTATCCCCATAGATCTGTTTCCTTATCTGTATGGTGGAAATAAGAATGGATCAAATGAGATGATATACTACCTGACACATTTAAATGTTTGTTATTATTTTTTTAAATCAGATGAATCAGTTTTCTATAGAAAGTTTAAAAACATTAAAAAAATTTAAATCCTGAAGATAAAACTTATATTTAGATTGTGAAAAGCCATGTTAAGGTATTATAAACTTTACGAAACTGGGAGGAGATATGTTGAAGTCAATCTAATTGGTAATTTGAAACCTGGTTTACTTTTACATGATTTTAGGAACTCTTTTTGGACAAAAATAAGAATATAAGAGCTACAAGAGATAATATAGTTCAATCTCATATGTGAAGAAAACTGAAGCTGAGAATTGCCCAAAGTTATAAACTAATGATTCCTAAAATCCGCAATTCCCTAAATACACCATTCTCTCAATCTTATTTTCCTAGTTGATTCTTAGAAGTGGAGAATTCCCTGCATACATAAAGGTATTTTTAAAAACAGAGGTTAAACTAAATTTAAAAACCCCCTCCTTTCTCACGTAGTTTAGACAAGAGGATCGACATACTTAACAAAAGAAGGGCTCATATTTGGTCTTTCACAAAAGCTGTGACACCCAGAAGAGGGTGTAAATTAGAGATGAAAGGCAGAACAATTTTCCTAACTGGGGATTTTAAAATTAGATTCATGCCCTTTGGAGGATGTTAATAGAAAGCTGAGAATTACCTCTGTATGGGAATCATATAATGGAATCAGATTCATTCGTAAATGATTCTCTTCCAGACTATAGACTAGCTTAGGTCTTTACCGGGAAATACATTTCAAAAGTGCTGATTTTTTTTTTTTTTTTTTTTTTTTTTTTTTTTTTGCCGTACGCGGGCCTCTCACTGTTGTGGCCTCTCCCGTTGCGGAGCACAGGCTCCGGACGCGCAGGCTCATGGCTCACGGGCCCAGCCGCTCCACAGCATGTGGCATCTTCCCGGACCGGGGCACGAACCCATGTCCCCTGCATCGGCAGGCGGACTCTCAACCACTGCGCCACCAGGGAAGCCAAAAGTGCTGATTTTAAATAAAATTTTAAGACATTGTAAACTTTAAAAAATATCTAGTGGTATATATGTCCTATGAAAAACTTACTAAAATGACAATTTTTGGTTTCAACTAGCATTTGCTCAGCGTACAAATCTAGCAGTAAAAAAAAATTATAAACTTTACCCTGCCTCATATATAATTTATTACCTCTATACTTTCCACTGTACAGTGAATCTGTACTAATGACATCTTCTCATACCTGATCCTCACAACGGGGAGCAGGTGGGGGAGGGCTGGGAAGAACAGCTGGATGGACTAGCTTCCCCCCATTAGAGGAAACTAAGACTCAGTGAGGTTAAGCGATTTGTCCATGGTAAAGCCAGCTCTCTAACAAGTCTCCTAACTCCAAGTTCAATGTCCTTTCCTGCAGGTACTGGTGGAAAGGTAGAAGATAAGCCAAAGAGGAGGGAAGAGTGGTATAGAAAGGGGGACAGTAATAAAAAGGTCAGCCCAAAGGGCAAACATTTTACACTGGTAACCTTCTAGTAGTTTGGAACTATTACCTCCCCACTCTCCTCTAACTACGTTTAAGATGAAACTACTTTATGCTTACCTTCAACTACATCTGCAGCTCATGAAAAAATTTTATTATTTTAAGGCCTAGTCTTATTATTTCACGATACCACTTTACTTGTGGTCAAATCAGGCTCCCCTGCACACAATGAACTGCAGTTTTTGCTTACTGGACACAGGCAACAAACCATGCCCACACGAATTGTTCTTAAATCTCGAACACTGGCATGAAAGAGGTGCTATAATTATGCAGCGTAACTTAAAATTCTCAAAATCAGTCATGGAATAAAGCCTCAAAGTACTCAAATAACATTATGCTGTGCATATTCAAGTTAGCATAGTCTGGCTTGGTATCACTAGTATTAGAATATCATTTTAAAAGCTTAAATGGCAGATGTAATCCTTATAAATGTCTATATGGTACCTAATGGTAGTACGGGGGAAAAGTTAAAAGTAAACATGCATTATGGTATATAAGCCATTTGAGAAGGATTAAGATGCAGTTTAATAAATATATCACTTTAGGATCACCTGAAGATCAATGGGATTTTAAAACAGATTATCCATAATCTGTTTGGAGTTTCCTAAAGTTTTTTTTTTTCTTTTTGCCTGCGCTGCGCAGCATGTGGGATCTTAGCTCCCTGATCGACCAGGGATCGAACCTTGCCCCCTGCAGTCTTAACCACTGGACTGCCAGGAAAATCCCCTAAAGGAGTTTTTAAACTGCGAATACACTTTCCTATTTAGTATCTTATGGCCACTTTTTTTAACATCTTTATTGGAGTATAATTGCTTTACAATGGTGTGTTAGTTTCTGCTTTATAACAAAGTGAATCAGTTATACATATACATATGTTCCCATATCTCTTCCCTCTTGCATCTCTCTCCCTCCCACCCCTCTAGGTGGTCACAAAGCACCGAGCTGATCTCCCTGTGCTATGCGGCTGCTTCCCACTAGCTATCTATTTTACGTTTGATAGTGTATATATGTCCATGCCACTCTCTCACTTTGTCACAGCTTACCCTTCCCCCTCCCCATATCCTCAAGTTCATTCTCTAGACCACTTTTATCTATAATTTTCATTTTGAGTTTAAATTACAAATCCTATAGGGCATAAATTACATTTAAAAAATTGTCACAATCCCATAGATTTTAAAATAATACTGTGGTAAACATCATGAATATTTTGGCTCTCTCCTGTAGGCACATGATTGTAATGTAATTACTCGCCCACTTGAAGTTAGGTGTGTCCAGATGACTTGCTCTGATTAATGAAATATGAGCGGATGTGATCATTATTACTTCTGGGTCTAATATTTAAAGACCAGGGTGTGCTGTGCCACTGTCTCTCATCCTTCTGACACAGGGGAAGACCAGCTAACACTTGAGATGGTGGCTGCTTCACTGGTCTAAGACTCTGAATGACTAAAATGAGCACAGCCCCTGTGAATAAGAAATAAACCACTGTTGTTTCAATACTGAGATGCTGGGGTTCTTTGTTATCACAGCATCATTTAAGCCTATCTGAATAGAGGTGCCATTTGCCTATCAGGCATTTAGACATCAGTTCATTCTAGTTCTATCACCTTAGACGAATATAGTAATGTGTGAAAACTGTCTGCTCAAGCTGAGGAAAGGTGAACGAGATTAACAGAGTGGTTCGAATTAATTTCAGATTTAACTTAACAGAAGTAGTATGTGCTTATCACTTACAGTTTCATATATGTACAATTCATAGTCCCCAGAGGTGTTGTAGATATGATTATACCCAGCTGAAGAATCTGAAGCCTAGGAAGTTTAAGTGATTTGTCCAAGACTACAAAGTGAGTTACTGGCACAGAGTAATCAGAATTTAGGAATTTTCATATCTGATTGCTGGCTCTTTCCAATATATCACAGCTGAGCAGAGACTGTTAAAGGCAAATTGGGACAGTTTGCAACAAATATTTTTATATTAAAACATACATTCTAAAACATTTTTGTATTCAGTTTAAGACAAAAGCAATAAATTCTTCAATCTGTACAAATATTAAATTCATTCAAAACCAAATCCATAAAATATTAAGCACTGTCTTATAACTACATTCCACCTTTCCTTGACAACTTAAAATGTAAGAACTATCTAGAATTCCAACCCACAGACATTGTTGGAAATTTTCCTCAATGGAAATCTCTAACAGATTAATAGTTCTCAAATACTTGATTCCCTGGATCATTTTGGCCACTGGCATTTCTAACAGGGGGCAGAAAATACACCCTTGAATTACCACTTTATTTTCCATTTCCTCCCTAGTGAATCAAATAGTTCATTAGCTGAGTAAGGCAGGAAGAAAAGGCAGTAGATTCCCCACCCATTTGCAAAACAATTATAATATTCGAACCTTCCCCAATGGTCCCAGAGCTAATACAAACTATTATTTAGATTTTAAAGCCTAGAATAATGACAACATTTAATTTTTAAAGCTAGCATATATATACACACAAATTAACTTTCTGAATTATAAATGACAGTGAATTTCTAGTTAGACACATTAGAACTAGAATGTTAGAATGACCTGTACCTTCTGTGTAGTAGACACCAAAATTTTATGAAGTAAATTAATTTGGACAGTGATGATATTTTAAGTTGTGCATATTAGAAATACAGTACCCCAACCCATGATTAGGGCAGAAATTAACCCAAAATATTATTAGCCTTTCTGAGCAAGATGCTTCAATACTGAGGCAGCAATGTAGAGTGAGAACTTCATCTTTACTAGCAAACAAACTGGTCTAACCCCAAGTTCCACTATCTGAGCAAGATACCTATCAGCACCTCAGTTTCTATGTCTAAAATGGGGATAAACACCTAGCAGAGTTAAATGGCATGTAATATAGTAACTGGCAGAGAGAATGCCAACAATCCCCCCTCTTCCACAAAAGAGACACCGGGCTTTAGCATTATTCTGAAACTATTTCTCCTCATGAAATGTATATTTTTTCTTAAACAGGGAATTTATGTACAAGACCAAGCTTTCTCTTTTTAGAACTTGGAAGAGTGGTTCCACCCTAGGAAACTGGGAAAATTTTTTCACAAGGATGTATTTAAGACAACTTCAAGCAATGTAACATATTAACTGTTTAAAAAGTGACAATATACACAATCACTGGGGATCAGTGGAGAGAGAGCAGCTCAATAAAGAAGAAAAAAATTTCTAAGAAGGTCTAGCTCAGTGATAGCCAAAGTAGGGTGCAAGAAAATTCACTGGAGTGCAGAAAAAAAAAAAAATCAAAACACTCCAATTTCCGTCTTTACCTCATCCTTTTAAAATTGTTTACATGTTTTATAATGTATAGTATATCAGCATATGTATTATTCATAAATATCCAGATACTGAGAGTATTAGTTTAAATGTTTTTTGACAGTATACAATTAAAAAAAGCCAGAAATAGCCCTTCTTGACTAGGAGGCTAGAGAACACACATAGACCATCAAGTAAATAACTAATGAAAATAGTTAAAGAAGTACATTAATCTTAAACAGTAATATAAAACCTTGGATTACAAGTCTTTAGCCTCTTTTCAGTTCCTGGCTTTGTTGTACAGTGTTGTTGGTTTCAAAATGAGATGCACACTTAAAAAAGGGGGCCAATTGAACATTTGCAAATGACCATATGCTGCTGGGGAGTATAAATATGAGGTCAACGCTCTGCAAACTTTCATCACAATCAAAAGCAGCAGTTAGTTTTTCTGAAAGACAATGGAACTAGAGGCCATCTACATGAGCTGCTAGTCTATATGACTCAGAATTCCATTTGTCCAACTCTTTGCTTCAGAGCTGGTCACAGATGTCTCCATCTGTGACATAATTATTTCCAAAACCAATTAAGAGATGTCAAACAGAAAATTATGACTTCAGGTAATGAATAAAATGGCAGGAAGGAATAATTCTTAAGGAGGAAAATTTTGTTCATTCAAAGCAAAAAGTAAACTAAATGATTTGCCCTGTTTATTCACTTAAGGAAAGGGGAAATTATCACACTGTAAAAGGATGCAAACATTAGAAGTTGCCTGCAGGAGTGTGAAAATAACTTTACAGGTTTTATCATGGTGCTTGCTGAGGGCTGTTCGTGGCAAAGGGAGTCAATGATCCACTAGTTGAATGGTTCAGAACAGGAAAAGGATAAGACTTTTTGTTCTTAAGATAAGATAGAGGATGATGACATACTTTTAACAGTGCTGTCAACTCTGGGAAAATATTAAGCGTAAAAGGAATAGTCAGCAATTTGTCTCCATGCCCTAAGACATAAATAGATTCACATTTCCTTATTAACCAGTAAGCTCAGCCCTAAAAAGAAAAACTAAAGACCGTTTCATTGCTATAATTTGGTACAAAATACAAATTTGGAATGAATTCAGTTTACTTTTAAATAATGGATCTGCATAAAGGTAACAGTCTGCATAATTAAGGAACATTTAATCATGCTTTAAAGGGTATAATACAGAACACAAAAATTTGTATTAAACTAAATATACAAAAGATATCAGTATCTTGTCCCCTAGTAAAACTGTCCTGTAAGTGTTCTTTTCCTTCATTATCCTAAACTGTCACCATAAGCACACTGAAGCAACTTGTGCTGAGGAAGTGTCACCGTAGTAGGGCCTGAACAGACACCTTCCCAGCCCCTTTTCACCACTCTCATAAGTATCAGACCCTCAGTATCAAAAAAAAAACTTCCCCTCTCCCCCAGCAACTTTCCAACCATACCTAGAGATTATTTCTCCACACCTTTCCTCACACTGTCCCTCATTCTTTCTTCCATCTCCATTTGTTAAAGTCCTATCCGTTCTCCAAGGCCCTCCAAGATTGATGTTCTTATACGTACCACTTTGTCACACACTACAGTTAATGCCATTAACTACAGATTAGCGCCATTCTGCTGTTTATTAGACTGTTAGCTTCTTAAGGGCAGTCGAGTTAGTCTGAATTAACCGCACATTCCCAACTGCCATAAACTCAAGGCCTGGCAAAATACAAACCTGATACATAGCAATTCCCCGATGTTGTTATCTGAATAAGCAACTCATTCTGAGTCTATAATTTGAGATGTTACAATTTTATCCTATGTGAGGTGAAACAGTTCTTTCCTGGATTAGTATCTTCAGTATTGCAAAAACGAAACAACACAAACAAACCAAAAAACAAAAAAATGCATGCAAAATTTATCTACCAAACTACGGAAATAAACTCTTAATTGAAGGGCATCAGCTTTGAACACTGCCTTTAAGTACCAGTCACCAGGCAGTCTGAAATACGCTATTTCCTCTAACCAGATTTCAGATGGATTTTTCTTATTAAAATCCTAGAGGTAAGAGATGAGCCAACTCTGATACTTGAAACCACCATTTCGACAGACCTCTTATTTATGTGTACTCTAGACCACTTGGGAAAGATGAGATCATTTAAGCAGCAGCGCCATCACTTCTCTTTATTTGACCCCGACAATGCTCTCAACCTAACAGGAGAAAGACATGCATCAACCAGGTTAAATCATACTGTAATAAGGCAGCGGCAGGCAATATTTACTCCTTCAATAAAGGGGGAAAGAGCTACACTAAAGAGCATAAGACCTTCCCTAAAAATGTCGGATACAGAGGTACTCTGGGCATCCCTTCCCCCACCTCCACAAATCTACTCCTGGAATCTGAGACCTAGGTCCTTTGTCTGAGCAATGTGGGAGGAGTCTGTCTGCAGTACTGGTGTGCTGGCAAGTGAAGAGAATTTACTGAAAACTGTATAAACGCATGAAGTTCCTTAACCCAATTACTTTACTGTCCAATTTTTCTTCATCGTGCACCCTGAAGTGCTCTAAAAGGTACCCCATGTGTCTTTTCGAGAGTTAAAATGTATCGAAACGAATACAGTAAGATCAACAGAGTTAGCAAAAAACCTAAGTTTTTGAACAGCGGAGGGGCGGGTAAGAACGACCACTTGAACATCCCCTTTCCTCTCGAACAAGCTCTTTCTACAAACCTCCATTTCTTCTTCCCAACAAGCCGTCCTAAGGCAAGCTGAGCGCTTTTACAAAGACGGTCGGCTGCGCAAACTTGCAATCTCAAAGCTTTCCATGCACAACACCGAATCCACAACCGACCCGACCTTTTACCACCTCACTGAGGTTTTTGGTGCCACGCCAGCCGGGTGTTCCAGGAATACAGCCCGAGTAAAGTGAACACCGCCGGATAGGGTGGCTCGAGAAACTTAGCACCTTTTATCACGCAAGATGAGAGGAACACCGTGGGGTATTCGCAAGGTGACCCATCTTCTCATCTCGTCGACCCTCAGCTCCTCCCAGACCCCTTCCCGGTGGACCTGGAGGACTCTCCGGGTTCGCCTTTTCTGCCCCAAGCTCCTTTCTTTCGTCTCCCCACCCACGCCCGGGGGCCAAGCCCAGCTGGACACCCCCCACACCCGCACTCACCCTGGCGACCGACAATCTCGGCGACATGCTCGGAGCTGGGCACCGGGACGCACTCGGTGGTGTTGACGCTCTTCCTCCGGAGCAAGGCCGCCTGCTCCCCGTTCAGGGCGGCCGCCGCCGCCCCGCAGCCGCCTGGGCCGTAGGCGTGGGACAGCATCGCCGCCATCATGCCCTGGGCATCGTCCCCTCCGTAGAGCACCCCCGCCGCCGCGGCCGCCTCCCGGGCATCGAAGCCGGCGGCGGGCAGCAGGACCGACCCCAGGGACCCGCCCGGGATCGGCTGGGTCTGAGAGGCGGCGGCCGCTGGCGGCGACAGCAGCAGCAGAGACGGCCGGTCCTCCTCCTCTGCCTCCTCCAGCTCCTCCTCCTCCAGCAGGTCTCCGTCCAGCTCCGCTTCCTCCCCCTCCTCCTCGTCCTCCTCCAGCTCCAGCTCGGCCGCCTCCGAGACCCCAGGCCGGCCAGAAGGAGCCCGCTCCTCCGGAGACAACCCCGCCGCCCGCCGGGCCTGGCCCTGCGCCGCCGCAGCCCGGAGTGCCGGGGCGCCGGACTCCGCCGGGCTGGGGTCGTCGAGGCCTAGCGAGGCCAGGCGCTCCCTCAGCAGGAGCCCGTCCCCCTCGAGCTCCGGGCCACCCGCGGGCGGTGGCAGCGGCGGCG
>NW_020174429.1:3499901-3524025 GCF_003031525.2 Neophocaena asiaeorientalis asiaeorientalis
CCCCCCAGCCCTCCCTCCCCTTTCCCTACTGGCTGTCGAGGAGAGGGACTGTGATTGTTCGCTTTACACGTCACTCTTTGTGACGTACAAGGTGGAGGCGGGGAAAGGGAGGCGGGACGAAGGCAAGGCAGCAGAGGCTGAAACTAGGAGCCAGTAGGGGTTTTCGCGCAGGCGCGTGCAGTCGAAGCAGGCATCTGGGTGTTCTCGGTTCCCCGCATTCCTCTGGCCCACCTGGGTGGGGTCTTTTAGCCCACAGTGAGAGCGGCCTTGGAGCGTAGCGTAGGCATGGGCCCAGAGGGCGTTGTTGAAGAAGTGATTTCCCACTTGCAGGGTAAGGGCCCAGGGAGAGTCATCAAAGGAGGGGCCAGTGAAGTGTTCTCCTATCCAGCCGCGGGGGTGGTTTCCTGAGCCGCGTGGCTCCTGGGCCTTCCCTGCACCACTCCGGAATGCTCCTCCCGCCGGGCAGGGCCCTCCCACGCCCAGCTGGCCCGGCTTCCAATACGAGGCCGGTTGGTTACATCAGGAACCTTAAATGCTGGACTTGAGTTCTTTGGGGCTTTTCAAGGAAATTAAATAATCTTTTCCTCCTCCAAGACGTCCTTCCCACAGTATTGTCCGGGTGATCCCACACAGTGGCTACATTTTATAGGAGTTTATTTTTAAATGGCGTGTTAGAAACAAATCTTATTACCTTACTTAATCTTAGGCTCTGACCGTCCGCCCGCCCCACCCCGCTCCCCTTTACCTCCGCCCCTTTAGTACCAGGTGGTCTCCCCAGGTTAGTCTTAATCACCTGCGTTGTCTTACAGAGGTAGAATGTGAACAACATAATGTAATTTTAAGGTTTCTAGTGTCCCCATTATAAAAAGTAAGAGGAAACAGTTTTAATGAATATACTGAGCTCAGTATATTAAACATCATTTCAACATGCAATCGATATAAAATTTTTGATATATTTTATAGTTTTTTCGCGCTAAGTCTTTGAAAATGGTGTGTATTTTACACTAGGATATCTCGATGTATGTTCGCCTCACACTAGCCGTATTTCAAGTACTGAGTACTAGTAGCTCTAGACCTTGATTTTTGAATTATAAATTGAGATCCTTTCTATTTTGGATTTATTATATCTTTCTCCCTCAAAATCGTTTCTTGTGTGTGAGCTTGAATGAGCACCGACTTTTCTAAATTGTCTAGGGTGTTACAAAGACACCCTGAGAGAGTCCAAGAGAAGGCTGAAACTATGCCTTCTATTTCTCAGTTTTGTGCCCTTATGACCATGTGCCCAATTCTACTTCATTTTATCCACCCCTCCAAAGGCATAGAGAATTTTAGCTAACATTAACCTTTCCTGTTACTCCACTGTTTCCCTAGTCCTTCTATAACCCTGTATGTTGCTTCTCTAACAACTCATTTGTAGCAGTAGCCTCTGGAGCAGTGATTTCAACTCTGGCTGTACAACAAAGTCAAGAAGAGCTTTTAAAAATGGTAAATGTAGAGCAGGAAGAAGCAAACCCTGGATGTTGGGATTAACTGGATCTAGAGTGGGAACCTGGACATGTTTTTAGAGAACTACACAGGCTGTTCTGAAGCTCACCCAGAGTTGAGAACACTGATCCAGGGTGTGAGTTTTGGGGTTTACAGGAGTAATCTTGCTATTTAGTGAAAAGTGATCTTTTTTTCCCCCTACCTTCCCAATTAGGTACAATTTTCACTGATTTACTATATCTACACCCCTTTGGTGATATACCCCAAGGACATAATGTTTCATGGCAGCTTAATAAAGGTACTGATTTTTTTTTATATTTACCAGTGAATAGTTTGTATAACTAGACATTTACTTATAGAATATGCAAATATGCTTGCTGTCTGATATTTCTGTTTAAACAATAATCATTATTTGAAGGGTAGATTTCTCTAGCAAAGCAAATCTCATTTCAAGGGAGAAAGTAAACTAAAACACAAAGCGGCACTCCCAGGATATTTTTGTCAGGAGGAAATGCATAGCAGAATTACAAATGAAACTCAGATGTTCCTTTCTCTACCTCTTTTCATGAGTTGTCATTTAATGCTCACCCCTGGTCTTATGTTCTCTTCCCAAGGACTCAAAGCAAAAGCTGTAGCAGGAGTGATAGTTCCCCATACATTTTCCTTTTGAGAGGGAGAGATGTAAAGAATAGATTCCTGTAGATAAGGTCCATTTGGCTAAGATTTTTTAAAATGCCAAGTGGTTTAATTTATGTGTTCATAATATAAAAATTGCTTTCTGCTTCATTCTCATATAGTAAATGAGGTTTCATAAGTTCCCATACACAAATGTATACATTCATGCATTAATTTAGATTTGATCAATACTGTGATTTATGAACAAGCTAGTAGTTATTGAAGCTTGGAGACCTTCCCGTTTGGGTCTAAATTTATTGTCTTGTATTAAATCTTGCTTATGAAGCAAATTTAAGATTTTCTTTTGCTCTAAATATATGACTGGGATTCTTTCATTTAAATCCATTAAACACAGTAATCCCCTTCACCCTCCCCCAACCACACAGCATATTAATTTGCACCTGAATTAGTTTTCTCTTTCATTCCTATGCTGTTATGACATAGATTGATAACACTGCTGTAGAACAGTTGCTTTGAAGATCTTAAGACAAAAAGGAAACTATGGAAGTGGCTGCATTTTATCAACTAGCAGGCTGACTGCTAAACTAGCCTTAAGGCTAGTTTAAAACTGGAACTGTAATGATATTAAGGTTGGACCACTTGCAAACTAAACGGATATTAACAAAGATGTTTGTCCTAGTAAGAAAACCGAGAAACTTAGATACTAACTTTGAAGCAATGCTGTAAAGACAGCCACAAAAGCATGGTGAAAGACTTGGCTGACACCCTCACCTAGAACCCCAAAAGAAACATCTGCTTTGTTTTAAGGCAGGATGGGTTTCTTTATGGTAGAATGTCCCTTGGGAGCAGCAATACCCAGCTCCATAAGTCTTCCTCAATGAACATGTCATCCTCCTGCTTGCAATGGCTCCCAGTTGTCTAGGAATAAAGTTTCCTACCTGGAATTCCAGGCCTTCCACACTCCGGGACATTCTTCCAAGTTCTCGAAACTGTTACATAAACACACTCAAATCTCTCCTATATTAACAAATAGGAACTCTTCCTTGATGCTACATCCACCTCTTGGGGCCACTCTTCTGTACTCCAAATCAACTTCTCCAACAGCTGCCTGCTCTCCTTTGCTGCACACTGCAGAGCCCCTGCGGGCTCTTGCCGTGTCACTGAAATTATCTTCATCTCGCCTTGTATCCAGTGAGCACTTTTTATACTTATTCCGCTTAACCTTTGCATGGCAGGACTGACACTAATGACTGCTCCTCAAAGCACTGTCTTCCTTTGCCTTCCTTCTGCTTTCTTTCCTATTCCATAGTCCTGCCTCAGTCTCCTTCGCAGGCTTAGTGTTCCTATCACTCTTGGGTTATTTATCTAGGATTTGTCTTGGGCCTGCTTTCTGCTTACTCCGTACTCTCCACCTAAACATCCTATCCTTTCCTAAGATTTCTGCTACCTTGTTGACAAGTTCCAGACCTATACTGTCATTCCTGATCTCTCCAATGAGCGCCAGACCCAGAAATCCACTGTTCTACGGATGTCTCCACTTGGCAATTAAAATTCAACCTCAACTTCCCAAACTGAAATCTCAGTTAAAATGCTTTTTCGCTTAGTATTAGATAGCACCACTATCTATTCAGTTCCTCTGGCCTTGAGCCTGGTGGCCATTCTTGACTTTTCCTTCAACCTCCATAGCCAGTCAAGGCCAAATCCTGTGACTCATACCTCTCAACTGTCAAATCCATCTGTCTTTGTCCATCTTTACCACTATTACCATGGTCTAGGCCACTATCATTTAGACCATGATCTATTACAGTAGTCCCCCAAACAATATTCTTACATCCAGCCTTGCTTTCCTCTAATTCATTTTCCATGCTGCAGCTGGAATGATTTTAATTCAAATTTACTCCACCCACTTCCCTGCTTGAAACCTTTGTTGTTGTCCTTAGGGTAACATCCCAGTTTCTTAACATCACTTAGAAGGTCTTCTACATCTGGGCCGTTTACCTCTTTAACCTCATTTCATGCCATTCTTCCTCTTGCATTCTTGGCCTCAGCCATAGAGACATTCTAGGAGCCATTCATGTATTCTACATACTCCTATTCTGCCTCTAGGCTTGGAATATGGCTCTCCTTTGCCCACTCTTAGCTTAGCTAAGCTAACTCCTACTTGTCTTTCAGAGCTCAGTTTATGTATCACTTCCTCTAGCATGTCCTCCCTAACCTTCTAGGTAAGGTTACGTGGCCTTGTAGTAGGAGCCAATTGCATCCTGCATGTCCCTAGCCACAAGCTACATACCTTGTTTAATTGTCTCTCTTCTATTTTCATTCCAATGAAGACAGTACCTGCATAGTCCCTGGCAGGTTAAGAGTGGCCAGTATGTACTTACTGACTAATTCAGTATTCTTCCAAATAAACTTAATACTTCAGCTGGTCTGAGCTTTTGACCATTTTTCAAACATGCATTGTAGTCTCCCATATTTGGGCCTTTTCTTGTGCTATTTTTCTGCCCAGGTTGCTCTCACCTTTTATCCCTACCCTCCCCATCTCTACCTGTTTTAAGGCCGTAGCTTAAAAAGTTGACTTCTTTCAACATATTTTCCTAATCAGTACAATCAGGGCTAGTCCTTCCCTCCCTCTCCCCAGGAAAATGCACACGAAGGCAACATTTTGCATATATCTTCTGAATGCTTAAACAGCTCCCTTTAGAAGTCTATCCATGGATCTTTTTGGGTTCCATAGACCTCTGACTCAGACTGGCTAGATGTTCGCTAACTCACTTCCTCTTCTTCCTGAGCACACAGCCAGACTATATTTCCTGGCCACTATTGCAGTTGCGAGCAGCCATAGACTGAGTTTTACCAAGTGTATACCAATTACAGACCTAGACCTGAAAAATCCCTCACACATTATCTTCCACATTCTTTTCCCATCTGTGATGTAGATGAGTATGATGACCACATGTTAAAAATGGCAGAGCCACAAGATGAAAGGTGCATCAGCACATGGAAGAAAGGTACCCTCCAATTAGATATAGGTGTTTTATCAGACTTTATGTGAAAGAAAAACATATTTTTATTGAGTTTGAAGTATTATATATTTTTGTATACATTTGTTACAGCAGTTAACCTATCTTAACTAATATAAAATGCTGGGTTAACAGGGAATTTGGCTCAATATTCTGTGATAACCTAAATGGGAAAAGAATCTGAAAAAGAATGGATACTTGTATGGGTATAACTGAATCACTTTGCTGTACGCCTGTAACTAACACACCATTGTTAATCAACTGTACTCCAATATAAAATAAACATTTTTTAAAAATGCTGGGTTAAAAACCTCTGGTTTGGGGCTTCCCTGGTGGCGCAGTGGTTGAGAGTCCACCTGCCGATGCAGGGGACACGGGTTCGTGCCCCGGTCCGGGAAGATCCCACATGCCACGGAGCAGCTGGGCCCGTGAGCCATGGCCGCTGAGCCTGCGCATCCAGAGCCTGTGCTCCACAACGGGAGAGGCCACAACAGTGAGAGGCCCGCGTACTGCAAAAAAAAAATAAAAACAAACCTCTGGTTTGTAAGGAAAAAGTAAAATGATCAGTGGTTAAGGGGGAAGGAGGGATAAGTAGGTGGTGCACTGAGGATTTTCAAGGCAGTGAAACTATTCTGTATGCAATTATAATGATGGATACATGTCACAATACTTTTGGCAAAACTCAGAAAATACACAGTACCAAGAAAGAAGACTATCGTGAACTATTGGCTTTGGGTGTTAATGTCTATCGATGTAGGCTGTAGATTGTAACAAATGTGCATTCTGGTATAGGTTGTTGATGGTGGGGAGGCTATGTCATTTGAAGCCAGGGCATGTATGGAACTCTTTGTACTTTTTGCTCAGTTTTGCTGTGACCCTAAAACTAATTCTAACTTAGGAAAAAAAAATACACAAAAACATATAAATGTTTTACACATTTATGATATGTAGTTTGTACTACTTATTTGCTCTGATCACAGACTGCCTGGGACTCTCCCAATTTGTAGCGTAGAGCCTGATAGTATTTATTGTCAATCCACCAAGGTGAAATAGCAATCCTAAATGTGTATGTACTAAACAACAGAGCTTCAAAATATATGGAAAACAAATGAATAAACAAAACCAAAAAACCTGATAAAGCTGAAAGGAGAAAGAGACAAATTCGCAATTGTAGTTGGGGCCTTCAACATCCCTTTCCAGCAATTGATAGAGCTGTTAGCTATTAGAAAATCAGCAAAAACATAGAGGGACAGAGTAACAGCGTCAGCCAACAGGATCTAATTGATATTTATAGATTGCTGCATACAACAGCACAATACATATTGTTTTCAAGTGCCCATGCAGCATTCACATACGTACACCTAGGCTGTAAGTAGATCTAGAAGAATTGAAATCATATACAGTATGCTCTCTGACAATAATAGAACCAAACTAGAAATCAATAGCAGAAATAAAACAAGAAAGTATCTAAATACCTGGAAATTATACACTTCTAAATAATTCATGGGTTGGTCCAGACTCTGCGCTTCTAATGTGGGGGGTGTGGGTTTGATCCCTGATCAGGGAACTAAGATCTCACATGCTGTGGGGCATGGCCAAAAAAAAGGAAAGAAAAAAAAATTCATGGGGTCAATGAGGAAGTCTCAAGGGAAATAAAAAAATACATTGAACTGAATTAAAATGAAAATACAACATACCAAAATTTGTGGGACACAGCTAAAGCAAAGCTGAGAGAGTAATTTATGGCACTAAATGTTTATATTAGAAAAGAGGTGGTGCAGTGGTTAAGACTCTGCGCTCCCAATGCAGGGGGCCCAGTTTCGATCCCTGGCCTTGGAACTAGATCCCACATGCGTGCCACAACTAAGAGTTTGCATGCCACAACTGAGGAGCCAGTGAGCCGCAACTAAGGAGTCTCCAAGCCTCAACTAAGAAGCCGCCGAGCTGCAACTAAGGAGCCTGTGAGTCACAAATAAGGAACCCATAAGCCACAACTAAGGAGCCTGACTGCTGCAACTAAAAGGAGCTCAAAAGCCTCAACTAAGGAGCTGGAAAGCTGCATCTAAGGAGCCCACGAGCTGCAACTAAGGAGCCCAACTGCTGCAACTAAGACCCGGCATGACCAAATAAATAAAAATAAATAAATAAATAAAAACATTATAAAAATGTAAAAAAAAAAAGAGAGAAAAGAGGAAAGGTCTCAAATCAATAATCTAAGTTCCTATCTTAAAGAAAAAAAAAAAGAAGTGCAAAATAAACCCAAAAAAGCAGAAGGAAGGAACTAATAAATAGCAGAAATCAGTTACATTGAAAATAGGAAAACAGTAGAGAAAATCAATGCAAGAAATTGATTCTTCTAAAAAAATCAATAAAATTGATAAATCTTTAACAAGAGTGACAAATATGAGAGAAGACACAAATCACCAATATCAGCAATGAAACAGAGAGTATAGCACTACAGATCCTGCAGCAATTAAAAGGATAAAAGGAGAATACTACAAACAATTTTACGTTCATAAATTTGACAACTTAGAAGAAGTGGGCCAATTCTTCAAAACCCACAAACTATCAAAATTCAACCAAGACAATCTGAATAGTCCCATAATGATTAAGAAAATTGAACTCCTGAAAAGATAAGGAAAAGCTCCTGGAAAGGAAATCTCCAGGACCTGATGGATTCACTGGTGAATTCTACTAAATATTTAAAGAGGAATTTAAGACCAGTGTTATACAGTGTCCTCCAGAAAATAGAAGAGGAGGGAATACTTTGCAATCATTTTATGAGGTCAGTAAAGATGCTAAAACCAGACAAAGACAATACAAAGAAAACAAACCTACAGACAAAATCTCTCATGAACACAGACACAAAAATCTCAACAAAATATAATCAAATCAAATCTAGCAACACATAATAAGAATCATACACCACCACCAAGTGGCATTTCTTTTATATATTTAAGGTTATTCTAGTATTTAATAGTCCATCAGTGGTAAACATATGTTCACACAAAACACAAAACCTTGGACAGGAATCTTCACTGCAGCATTATTCACAATGGCCAAATAGTGGAGACAACCCAAATATTCTCAACTGATGGACGGATAAACAAAATGTGGTATATCCATATAATGGAATATTATTCAGCCACAAAAAGAATGAAGTACTGAGATATGCTACAACACAGATGAACCTTGAAAACGTTATGTTAATTTAAAGAAGTAAGTCACAAAAGGCCACATATTGTATAATTCTATTTATATAAATATTCAGAATAGGCAAATACATAAAATCACAAAGCAGATTAGTGGCTGCCAGGGACTAGGGAGTGAGGAGAAAGGGAGTGAGTGTTGAAGAGTATGGAACTATTTTTGGAGTAATTAAAATGTTCTGGGATTAATGGTGATTGTTTGAAACTTTGTAAATGTATTACAAACCATGGAATTATGTACTTTAAATGTGTAAATTATATTGTATGCTAATTATATCTTAAAAAGCCAATCAATATAATCTACCATATCAACAGTCTAAAGAAAAATAGTATTATCCTATCAATTGATGCAGAAAAGCATGTCACAAAATCCCATACCCATTCATGATAAAAACTCTCAGAAATGAAGAATAAAGGGGAACTTCCTCACCTTGATAAAATCTACAAAAAGCCTTTACTATCATAATTAATAGTAAAAGACTGAATACTTTTCCCCTAAAATCAAGAACAAGGCAAAGATGTTCACTGTTACCACTCTTATTTGACATAGTACTAGGAGTTTTAACTACAGGAATAAAGCAAGAAGAAGAGATAAGAGATACACAGATTGGAAAGGAAATAATATTTACTTACATATTTGAAATATCAAATATAAACAAACAGTGGAAGGCAATTTCTTTTTACATCTTTATTGGAGTATAAATGCTTTACAATGGTGTGTTAGTTTCTGCTTTACAACAAAGTGAATCAGTTATACATATACATATGTAAAGAGTTTGATACTTTGTGGCCTTACATTTAGCTCTTTAATCGATTTTGAGCTTATTTTTGTGTATGCTGTTAGGGAGTGATCTAATCTCATACTTCTATATGTACCTGTCCAGTTTTCCCAAAATGTTTCTTGCATTTTGTCTATTCTATTTCCAAGATTTTGGATCATCTTTACTATCATTATTCTGAATTCTTTTTCAGGTAGACTGCCTATTCCCTCTTTGTTTGTTAGGTCTGGTGGGTTTTTATCTTGTTCCTTTATCTGCTGTGTGTTTTTCTGTCTTCTCATTTTGCTTATCTTACTGTATTTGGGGTCTCCTTTTTGCAGGCTGCAGGTTCGTAGTTCCCGTTGTTTTTGGTGTCTGTTCCCAGTAGCTAAAGTTGGTTCAGTGGGTTGTGTAGGCTTCCTGGTGGAGGGGACTAGTGCCTGTGTTCTGGTGGATGAGGCTGGATCTTGTCTTTCTGGTGGGCAGGTCCACGTCTGGTGGTGTGTTTTGGGGTGTCTGTGGACTTAGTGTGATTTTAGGCAGCCTCTCTGCTAATGGGTGGGGTTGTGTTCCCGTCTTACTAGTTGTTTGGCATAGGGTGTCCAGCACTGTAGCTTCCTGGTCGTTGAGTGAAGCTGGGTGCTGGTGTTGAGATGGAGATCTCTGGGAGATTTTTGCCATTTGATATTATGTGAAGCTGGGAGGTCTCTTGTGGACCAGTGTCCTGAAGTTGGCTCTCCCACCTCAGAGGCACAGCACTGACTCCTGGCTGCAGCACCAAGAGCCTTTCATCCACACGGCTCAGAATAAAAGGGAGAAAAAGTAGAAGGAAAGAAAGAAAGGAAGAAAGGAGGGAGGGAGGGAGGAAAGAAGGAAGGAGGGAAGGAAGGAAATAAAGAAAGAAAGAAGATAAAATAAAATGAAGTTATTAAAATAAAAAATAATTATTAAGAAAAAAAAAATTTTTTTAAGGAAAAAAAAAAAAGCCGGATGGATAGAACCCTAGGACAAATGGTGGAAACCAAGCTATACAGACAAAATCTCACACAGAAGCATCACATACACACTCACAAAAAGAGGAAAAGGGGGAAAAATAATAAATCTTGCTCTCAAAGTCCACCTCCTCAATTTGGGATGATTCGTTGTCTGTTCAGGTATTCCACAGATGCAGGTACCTCAAGTTGATTGTAAAGCTTTAATCCGCTGCTTCTGAGGCTGCTGGGAGAGATTTCCCTTTCTCTTCTTTGTTCACACCGTTCCTGGGGTTCAGCCTTGGATTTGGCCCCGCCTCTGCGTGTAGTTCGCCTGAGGGCGTCTGTTCTTTGCTCAGACAGTATGGGGTTAAAGAAGCAGCTGATTCGGGGGCTCTGGCTCACTCAGGCTGAGGGGAGGGAGGGGTACAGAGCGCGGGGCGAGCCTGCGGTGGCGAGGCTGGCGTGAAGTTGCACCAGCCTGAGGCACGCCGTGTCCCGGGGAAGTTGTCCCTGGATCCCGGGACCCCGGCAGTGGCGGGCTGCACAGGCTCCCCAGAAGGGGATGTGGATAGTGACGTGTGCTCGCACACAGACTTCTTGGTGGCGGCAGAAGCAACCTTAGCCTCTCATGCCCGTCTCTGGGGTCCGCGCTTTTAGCCGCAGCTCGCGCCCGTCTCTGGAGCTCCTTTAAGCAGCACTCTTAATCCCCTCTCCTCGCGCACCAGGAAACAAAGAGGGAAGAAAAAGTCTCTTGCCTCTTCGGCAGGTCCAGACTTTTCTCCGGACTCCCTCCTGGCTAGCCGTGGTGCACTAACCCCCTCCAGGCTGTGTTCACGCCGCCAACCCCAGTCCTCTCCCTGCGCTCCGACCAAAGCCCGAGCCTCAGCTCCCAGACCCACCCACCCCGGCGGGTGAGCAAGACAAGCCTCTCAGGCTGGTGAATGCCGGTCGGCACCGATCCTCTGTGCGGGAATCTCTCTGCTTTGCCCTCCGTACCCCTGTTGCTGTGCTCTCCTCCACTGTTCTGAAGCTTTCCCCCTCTGCCACCCGCAGTCTTCGCTCACAAAGGGGCTTCTAGTGTGTAGAAACCTTTCCTCCTTCATGGCTCCCTCCCACTGGTGCCGGTCCCGTCCCTATCCTTTTGTCTCTGTTTATTCTTTTTTCTTCTGTCCTACCCAGGTACATGGGGACTTTGTTGCCTTTTGGGAGGTCTGAGGCCTTCTTCCAGCGTTCAGTAGGTGTCCTGTAGGAGTTGTTCCACATGTCGATGTATTTCTCGTGTATCTGTGGGGAGGAAGGTGATCTCCACGTCTTACTCTTCTGCCATCTTCCCCACTGGAAGGCAATTTCAGTGAAAAATTTCAAGTTTCAAAGTAAAAGGAGAAATATCACCAGAATTGACCCCCAAATTATATGGAACTGATTCTAAAAAGCTCAGTGTAAAGGAGTAGTTATCACAAAAAAGTACAGTCAAGAAAAGCAACATAAAAAAAAAGAACTGAAAAAAAGAAAGAAAAAGAAAAAAGAAAAGCAACATATAGGTGCCAAAAAGTTGAGAAAGGTAGAAAAAAATCTAATTGGCTAAATAAAGAGTTAAGCCCACTGAAACAGAAAGATAAGCTATGGCATATACCAGACAAAATATGTAAAACAGTAATAATTGATTAAAAAAGTAAAACTAAAGAAGAAAATGAAGTACAAGTTGTAGAAAACAGGGAAAGAGAAAAATAATGAAATGAATCTGGGATCAGTAAATAAAAGCTGATAGAGAAGCCAAGGAAAATCTCTTTATAAGATTAAAAAGGAAATCTGATAATACATTGCAAATAAACAACATAATTTGAATACATCTTAAGTTCATGTTTAATAAATAATGAACTGTAAAGAAATTTGATTAGGGCTTCCCTGGTGGCACAGTGGTTGAGAGTCTGCCTGCCGATGCAGGGGACACGGGTTTGTGCCCCGGTCCAGGAGGATCCCACGTGCTGCGGAGCGGCTGGGCCCGTGAGCCATGGCCGCTGAGCCTGCGCGTCCGGAGCCTGTGCTCCGCAACGGGAGAGGCCACAACAGTGAGAGGCCCGCGTACCAAAAAAAAAAAAAAAAAAAGAAAGAAAAAAAAAAAGAAATTTGATTAATAAACACATAAGTAATTACATTCTTTTTTCTTAAATTTCTGCCCTAATTTTGGATGACATCAACATAACTTAGGATTCTTTACTCTCCTGCAGTCTCCACTTCTGATTATCTACCTGTTTTCAAAATTTAATCATTCTGAAATGGTGGTTTTTCTAACTTCCAAGGTTCATCAGTTCAGAATTCAGCATCTCTACCACTAAGTTCTAACCCACTGGGGCACAGTGCAGTTTTAAATAGGGTGGTCAGGGTAGGTCAGTTGAGAAGGTGATGTCTGAGCAAAGACTTAGAGGTTAAGCAGTTATCCAAGTGGAAATCTGGGAGCAGTGCCTTCTAGGAAGAGTGTCACATCTAGAGCAGAGGTCTAAGTTGGGAGCAGATCATGCAGGGCTTTGTAGGCTGTTTTATATAATAGGCTTTAGTTTTACTCTATGTGAAATGAGAAGCCATTGGTGAATTTTCAGCAAAGAAGTGATATTTTCAAAGGTGTGGAGAATCTTTACTGTAGGAGGCATGAATAGGAGTGGAGTCATGAGGAACTGTAGGATTCAGGACATATTTTTGAAGATGGTGCCAGCTGACTCCGAGATCTTGACCGACCTTGGTGGCCTCTGTTGTGGCTTGAGTCCAAAGGCCTGTTCTATGTTTTGATGTTTCTCATGATCCTTACTGCCAGTTCTCCTCTTCAGCTTTGCAACCTTCGAAGTCCTAGCTTTAAGGAGGAGGAACAGCCTAGTTTTCCAGGCAGCCTATTGGCTGGTTCCTCTTCCTTTAGTGCTTAATTGTAAATCTCTCTGCTAAACATCCTTCCTCCGGACACTGGTCCTAGAGGGATGTGAATGACTCCTAGTTGGGGGAAAAAAACCAAAAATCAAACAAGCCCTACTAATACTTTCAATTTTTTCCATAAATTTTTTTCATAAGATTAATTTAAAAAATGTTTTTTCTTAAAATTATATTTTACGATAATTTAACTTTTAGAAGGGAATTTGATGCTCATTTTGCAGTACTAGAGGGTTAATTTCTGTAGGTAAGGAGAATATGGAAGCATTTCTTCTTCCAGTTTTTAGCAGAATATTTGAACCGTGACCAGGAAATATTCCTCTTAAGGATGAGCACGAAATATATGCTTTCTCTATCAATCGAATCCCTGACCTCTTTATTGTAGGTCATGTGTAGGAGTTGTTGAGTTTACAGTGGACAGAATGAATTTTGAAATATGCCAGCTGTCCAGTAGGACCTGGGTTGAAACCATGAACTTATTTTAGTCAGGTCCCTGTGTAATTGTGATAGAGTCATTGGTCCCCATGGTCAAGTTTGCACTAAAGTCATTGCACAGCAAAACCTCCCCAAGGCTACATTTTTATGTTTCATTTTCAGCCTATTGGTGCCAAAGGAGCAATTAAAATTTGTGACTAATATCTGTTTCCCCCTTGATAAATAATGTGGATGGCCTACAGTCTGTTCATATTCATGGCAAGGGATTTAACAGGCTATTGTGTTAGTAACAATGTGGATGCAAATTATAAACATTTATCATCTCAAAGTTTCATACAGTTTTCAAAGCAGTGTCAGTTGAAACAGATGCTCTAAACCCCCAAAATAATACAGTCTTTAGATGATTTCTGCATAGTCTCCAAAAACATTTTGCTCTCTGTAACTTCGATTTATTATATCAAATACTATTGTAAAATCTACTAGAAAGTGGTGAGTAATGGATAAAAAGTTTAATGTAATGTCCTCTAAAATTGATTTCCTGTCTCTCTAGATGCTATGAGCTATTATTATATCAATAACACTTTCCATATGCTGGAATGTAATAATAAGTTCCCTCTGCATGTTTATTAGGAGGTAAACTACATGTATGCTAGTGAAAATTACCCAATATATTTATCTATTTATCTCAGAATTTTACAATTGCTACTATCTTCACTCCTGAAAATCACTGATCCTAACAGGAAAGTCCAAAGATTTGAAAGTTTTAAAGTCAAATGGATATTTTGACAAGAGGGGGAAACTCTTTAAGAATCATTATTTAAATCTCCTAGCACAGCAGGTTGGAGGAGACAGACATGGATCAACAAGTATTGACTAATTTCTTCTTTTTTAAAAACTTATTTAAAAATTTTTTTATTGGCTGCTGCACAGCTTGTGTGATCTTAGTTCCCCAACCAGGGATGGAACCTGCACCTCCTGCAGCGGAAGCGCAGAGTCCTAACCACTGGACCTCCAGGGAAGTCCCGACTAATTTCTTCATACAAGGCCTTAGAGTAAGCATGGGGAAATACAAAGAAACATAAATCATGGACTTGACCTCAAGAGGCTCATAATCTAGTTGGCAGGATGGTCAAAAGTTAAAACGTACATGGGCAGAGAAGACAATCTAAAAATTAAATGGATATCAGAGAAGCATATTTTAGGCATTTTGAAAGGAAATATTTTTGTGATAATCAAAATAGACTTTATGGAGGAAGTGGAATTAGGCAGAGATTCAGGGGAGGTGAATTCTCAAGGGGTGAAAATGAGAGTGTGGCAGCATATTGGTGAGAAATACTCCACATGAAGTCAAAAGAGAAGCTTGCAGGCTTGGGAGTAGTGGTGGTAGGATTGGGAGGTGAGTAGACAAGTTTGATTAAAGTGAGGGATAGATCTTTGGCAATGAGAGGAAGCAAAACTTGGTAATATGAAAAAGGCAAAGGCATTTAGACTCTACTCTGAGGCCCATCTGCTGTGGGGAGGTTGGTTACTTGTGTAAGGATTCAGGCAGAATAGAGATTAAGTCCCAGCTCCACCACATATGAACAATATGTTACTTAGTGATTTAACTTCTCTGAACCTCAATTTGCCCTCTATCCAATGGAGATTATGTCTACCAAGCAGAGTTGGGAGGGCTGTGTGAAATAAAACATTTCATTGTCACATTAGCTGTTATCTCCTCCCTAGTAAATGGGCAGGGCAGGGAGGCTACAGTAAGTGCTTGTGAAGAGGAAAATGACATCATTAAAGGGTTGAATGTGGCATTTGGGAAATACTGGTTTTGTGATGGTGTGCACGGTGAACTGAAGAAGGGGAGCATGTGTGTGTTGGAGATGAGGGGAGCCAGGAAATCAAGCTTAGTAGATCGAACACAAAGGCACAAGGTCCTAACTAGACATACTGGCTATGGAAAAGCCGGTAGAAATGATGAAGTGATTGTCAGAAGGGAGAAATGAAAGGATTTGGTGAAAATAGAGCCAAATGTAAAACTGAAATCCAGAAGAAAAATTGATTTGGGGATGAAAACAAAGGTATCAAACTAGTAGAAGAAAGTATCAAGGTTTGAAAACTTCTAATGGATGTTTGTATTTGGTTTGTTTCTGCTTTGTTTTGCTTTGTCTGCCCAGTATCTTATCCTACTCTTTTCTTTTGGTTAGCTGCTCTCTTCTCCCTTTGAACACATGTCTTTGTCTGGCAAATCAGAGCCCTTTAATGTCTTGGCACAGTGATTGGTCTTGAGGTGAGCATGTCATAAGGCTGGGCCAGTCAGAGTCCTTCCCCAGGAGTTTTCTACGTGAAGATAAAGACTCTTGACCTCTCTGGGTGCAGAAGCTAGAAGGGTATCTAGAGAGAGCTGATGGTAGGATTATATGAAGTCAAATGGAGAGCACAGGAGATTAGAGGAGAAGCAGAAGGCGGGATTTGGAGGTTTGGTGATGTTGATATCAGTTTCATTTCCCAAGATCCACAGAGTTGCCCTGATTTCTGTAGGATCTCTTTTTAAATTTCTGTGAACTACGATCATTCCAACAAATCCCTTTCTGTTTAAGCTAGGTTATGCAAAAGAAACAACGATAGATGATAGAGTTTCTGCGAGACAAAATATTATGAACAAAATCAAGTCAAATAAACTAGG
Source organism: Neophocaena asiaeorientalis asiaeorientalis (assembly GCF_003031525.2). Classification (NCBI taxonomy): domain Eukaryota; kingdom Metazoa; phylum Chordata; class Mammalia; order Artiodactyla; family Phocoenidae; genus Neophocaena; species Neophocaena asiaeorientalis. Next base: position 3,516,009 of record NW_020174429.1, read on the forward strand.
AAACATTTGCAACAGATACAATACATCAGAAAACGTAACTATTCTTATTGCATGGAGAGAGTTTATATATCAATAAGAAAATATTATCATTCCAAGAAAAAAATGAGCAGAGGCCATGAACAGACCATTTGCAGAAGAAGAAATACAGTCAACAAGTAAGAATCTACCTCTGGCTTCCCTGGTTGGCACAGTGGTTAAGAATCCGCCTGCCAGTGCAAGGGACATGGGTTTGAGCCCTGGTCGGAGAAGATCCCACATGTTGCACAGCAACTAAGCCTGTGCTCTGCAACTACTGAGCCTGCACTCTACAGCCTGCAAGCCACAACTACTGAAGCCGATGTGCCTAGAGCCCATGCTCCGCAACATGAGAACCCTGTGCACCACACAAAGAGTAGCCCCCGCTCGCCGCAGCTAGAGTAGGCCCGTGAGCAGCAACGAAGACCCAACGCAGCCAAAAATAATAATAAAAAAAGAACCTGCCTAAATAACAATCACAGAAATACAAATCAAAACAGGAAAGTATGCAACTTCACCAATCAAATTTCAAGGTGAAAAATATGGTAAAAATGCTTGGATACAAATTGGGTGTTTGTATCATTCTAGTTTTCTTAAGGGCTCTTCTGCTTATGTATCAGGAGCCTTAAAAATGTTCATAACCTTTGAAATATTCCTCTAGGAATGATCCTAAGGATATAATCAAAGATGTGCACAAAGATATATATCCAGGGTTGTTTATTGCTGTGATATTTATATTAGCCTAATTGTGTCTAATTGCATGATGGTTGAATAAATAATGAGGAATGGGTAGTCATATGATGAAAAATTATGAGTCAATATAAATCCCATTTTTGGAAAATACTCCTTGACATGGGAAATGCTCACTGTATAATGTTAATGGAAATCAAGTAGGATGTAAAATAATGTGATATGGTCCCAATTATTATTATTCTATGTATGTGTATATGTATTTATATTTTAGGATGTGAAATGAGACTTTTTCTATTGTCTGGAACTTTTGGCCAAAGCCCAAAGCTGAGTAATTGATAAGTATCCTTACATTCTCAAGAAAGGGGTTAGACACAGTCCCACAGTATTTAAATTAAAAAACAAAAGCAAAAAGGAAAAAGTGTAGTTGTCGCTGTTCCTACCAGGCACAGTCTATGAGATTTCTCAGAAAGGATTATTTGAAGTGAATTTTGGGGGACAGAATGTGCTTTTCAGCATAGACCCTTGTGCCTGATACTGCTGTGGAGGTATCCAAAGGTGGGAAGTTGGCTGGAGCAGTCCGCAATAGTAGGCTAAGAGAAGGGGTAGCAGTGGGACACAGGCCTTCCTTTCACCGTTGGGGTAAGGGTATGTGGATTTTTCCATGGGGTGAGTGGGGTGGGACAAGGAGAATGAAATACCAGATCATTCATTGCCTCCTTTTGTGCTCCAAGTCCCCGAAGTACAGAAAGGCCTGGGCTCAAGGAAGAGAGAAGCATTGACTTGATCTAGATTAAATGGGACTTTTTCCTTCCTGCACACAAAACAGTTTTACTCTCTGAAGGTGAAAGGAAAGCTATGGGCTCCTTCTGGATCATGGCTAAGGGAAGAGAATGGAGAACTGATGAAGCAAACTGGATGGCAATGGTCGGAAAAAAAAGTCAAGCCCCTTCATCTTTGTGCTCCATCTTGCCTGTCCTGTTTACTCATCACTCCTAAATGTATCCATCAATGTTGGAAAAAAACCCACACCAAAATGTTATCTGAAATCATCTCCGAGTGGTGAGAGTACAGGTGCTTTTTAATGCTTTCTTTATATTTGTTTCTATATTTTTCAAATTTTCCAAAATAAAACACGTACACTTTTATAAGAATAATAAAAGACATATATCAATAAAAGAAAGATGGAGAGGAAATGGCTCAAGAGAAAAGAGAAGAACCAAGATCAAAATTTTAAAAGGGAAATGAATTATCTCCTACTTAGTCTAATGAGCACGTTATAACTGTATTTCTGTTGAAATGCCTTTATATCTCTCCCTCTTTTCATTTTCATGCCACCAGCTAGTGCTGAGCCTTCCTCCTCCACCTTAGAAGACTGCAGTGACCTGATAATTGATGTATTTTCCTCCTGTCAACATCCACACCACTGATGGAACCATCATCTCTAAACATGTTCTCCTCTTTGGATTCTTCCATTGCTTCCTGACTGTTCCAAAACAACCCCCAGCTTCAATCAAGGACAATTTCTTTACAGTCTCTATACAGTAGGGCAGTTTCTTTACAGTAGGCTAAGCTGAACCCTTCTTGGGCTCTAGTCAATTTCCAACATCCAAACTGACCTTTCAGTGTATTCAGATTATAACTGTCTCCTGGAGCTCACCTCAGTTCCCACCCTTTCATTCATTTCAGGAGGCAAGAGGCACTTGGTTTGGAGGTTGGTTACAAGTTAAACAGAATTCCTTACTTTTCTGAACATATAAATTGAATTTACCCAAAGACTTACAAATTCTACAAGTGATGGGACCATGCAGTATACTTTTGTGTGTATATCCCATATCACATACTACATTGTTTAGCACATAATCATCTCAGAAAATATTGTTGAATTGATTGAATTTAAGTAGCTATCACAAAACTAATCTGTTAACTCATTACCAGAACTACTATGATTCTGGTATTTAAAATAGCCCATTCGTTTCTTTCCCGAATGATGTAAACTTTCTAAATCTTTCTTTCTTTGCATGTGTGGTATGTGGTCATGTGAAAGTAATTTGACATCTAATATCTAAAATGTAGAGTAAGAGAGTGAACTTAGATAAGAGAAAACAACCCTTATTTAAATCCATTCGTACTTTCATATTACTGTTGTCATTTTAAAATTACTTTTTTGAGCCTCCTAACAATAGTTACTAAAAATACAGAAAACTTTTCTACCTGTTTCCCTACTTGACCACCTAGGAAAACATTTTTCTCTTGACCTTTTTGAACAGATACAAGGGAAAAAAAAAAGAGGTCCCTACTTGTTTTCTCCACACATATTTTATTTGTAGGTAAATTTACCCTGACTCAACACAAGCCAAGGGTTAATTAAAGTGCAAAAAAGAGAGGGAGATTGGACATAGACTAAGGTCAAGTTTTCTCTCAAATCTACCAAACGGCTATGTCCAGTGGGACTGACACACACAATGTTTCTGTGGGCCGAGTATTTCAGAAGCCATGATATAGAGTATTAAATTTGATTTGACCTCATTAACAAACGTAGCACTGATCACAATACTGATCTACTTTCATTTTTTAAAGTTTTTTTTTTGTAACTCCATATTTGACCTCAAATTGAAACCCATGACACATTTTCTTTAGACCCCACCCCCCTTCTACTAGAACCCCCAACTCCGTTGCCCTCAGCAGCAGCAATGCTGTAGACCAGGCCTATCTGCTGGGTTGAAGTTCAGGGGAGCAGCCTGATCTCTGGAGGACCCCGAAACCCGGAGGCAGCTTGGCTCTTATACCCCAGCCCCTCTGAACTCTCCTCCCTATACAGCCTGGTTTCACCTCCCAGAGTCACACCCTTCCTACTCCACTTTCTTAAAACTAAAGCTCTCTAGACTTCCGGCATTTCCCTACCTTACGGTTGGCAGGCTGCGGAAGGTGAAAGCCGGGTTGCTCCTGCTGATGGCAGAGGCAGAGGTATGTTCGTGGCTGGAACTCAGAACTCGTTTAACCGCAGAAACCATAGAAACCGAGGTGTACTGTTACATAGAAACCTAGGTGTACTCCAGATGAGGTCTGTGAGTCAAATGGACTTGTGTGAATTCTTCTGGGCACCTGCCTACTACTTTAAGGTTGTTTCCTTAGGAAAATGGCTTTGAGTTCCAAACAATTGACCATAAACTGTTTGTGTGTAGAGGCAGCCTCAGGGGCAGAGGCTTAAGTTGTTTGCCCTCTGTGAATTCACACAGGGGTGGGTCCCTCTGAGGGGCTCAGCCCTCTCTACCCCGACTCCAGGCCCAGGACTTCTGAACAACTAGGGAAACCAGGAGCCAACTTAGAGTGAACACCAGAAAGGGAAACAACAGACCTGAGTGGGGAGAGGGTGCACAGGAACTTGGTGCAAGGACCACAGCTGGGGCAGGAAGGGCAGGAGCTCAGGGAAGGTATGGGTGAAGGATTCCACAAGGTCTTTTGGACCAGCCTCTAGAGACAGTAACAGTGTTTTATTGTTAAGTTAGTTTCTATTGACTTGTGCCAGAGTCACTGGTGGGAGGGTTGTCATAAAAAAGCAAGTGGCGCAGTGGTTGAGAGTCCGCCTGCCGATGCAGGGGACGCGGGTTCGTGCCCGGGTCCGGGAAGATCCCACATGCCATGGAGTGGCTGGGCCCGTGAGCCATGGCTGCTGAGCTTGCGCGTCCGGAGCCTGTGCTCCACAACGGGAGAGGCCACAACAGTGAGAGGCCCGTGTACCGCAAAAAACAAAAACAAAAACAAAAAAAGGCAAGTGGAGCAGAGAATTATATCTTTAGAGGTGTCTAAGAAATGGAGGCTGGGATAGAGTTATCTTGAGGCCTAGAAATACAGTATATTACAGGTGCGTGTGTGTGTGTGTGTGTGTGTGTGTGTGTGTGTGTGTGTGTGTGTGGCATGCCGCTGTTCAGTTGGAACATGATAAATTTGTAGCTACAATCAAGCCCACCCCAACCTGGTGATGACAGGAGGTGTGACAGTAGCAGCAGGGAAAGCAGGAACCCTTATGAAATGATGAAAGATTTGGAGCCACCATAAGGTAGGAGGAAGAATGATCATGGTCATTTATGAACCTGTGTGGGGCCCCATAGGATCAGAAGGAAGAGGTCCAGGGGCACTGGGATCCAGGGATTGAGATGGAGGGGTCTGATCTAGGTTTAGCAAGTACTTACTGACCTGGTGACTCTTGATTGTGTCCTGGGCAAACCTGGCTGCTTTTATATTCCCCTTGGTGTTTAGCAGAGTGCCATGCATAGTAAAGCAGCCCTTAGTAAGTGTTACTGACAGCCTAGACAAAACTAAATAAAATAGAATTAATACATAAAACTAAATATTTTGAGGTTCAGACAAAAGGCAAAAGTATTACTGCTGTATACCGCAGTATTACTGCTGCAATACTGAAGACACATGGTGTAGGTTTGGAAGCTGACTTTAGCCTTCGTTGTTTATTATCATAACCGTTGAGTGTGCCCGTCCAGTCTTTGCCTTCAGAGGAACTGAATAGAATTAGGAAGAGAAACCAGCCTTTACTGTGACAGTTTAACATTTGTTTTATGGTCTTTAAAAGTGGTCTGCTGGGGCTCTGAGCCTTCTCTCCTAACTGAGTGTGTGGTGGGTAATAAGGTGGAGGACGACTCGATGGCAAAATCTCAATAGTGAAGGTTGCAGTGGTGGTGGTGATGCTGGGTAGGAAGGGATTTTTGATGAGAGGTGTAATGCGTATTCTAGCCATTAACTCCTGTAGCTGGAAGGAGCAGTTCCAGGTGCTGGGAGTGGAGTATGGCTGCAGAAATTGGCCCGTCTATCCAAAAAATTCAGCCTACGTGTTACATCTTGGTGTATGAGTTGGCGGTGGAGGGCAGAAACGGCAGACTAGCTTGCTCTAGTCTAGGTGGACTATAATAGACAAAAATGTATGCAACCAAAGTACTTCATAAATGCCAAATGCTGTTACTCATGAAAAGGGCCATTTATCATCCTTTGATTTAACAAACATCTGTTGAGCTCATATTATGTTCCAAGACCTTGGTCAGCCCTCTGGAAGTCCTGGAGATGACCTCAAGTTTCTGTGCCTTTATGACTGTAATTCCTCAAAAGCAGGGACTTAGACTATCTCATTCATTTAAAAAAATTTTTTAATTAAAAAAATAATTCCTGTGGGGTCTCTTTCCTGGAATTTTTCAAAATGGTGGTGGAAACAGTAGCTCTCTTGCTTCTTAGATTCCAGAACTGCTGGCAGACATGTCCGTTGCCACTTGGAGGGCCTTGAGAGAATGAGCTCAAACTACAGCCAGAAGCCAAATGAGGGGGAGAGCAATACAGAGGGAAGAGAAACAGGGCAGGACAGAGAGTAAATCCTGATGATTTTAGAATTTAGTTGTGAGGTCTTTGCCACCCCTACCTTTTCATCATCTGGTTTTATGAACCTTTGCTGTTGCCTAGGGTAGTTTGACATGGGTTTCCATGACTTTCAGCCAGAGTCCTGGTTTACACGATGTTCAACACTGAACCCATCCATCTTCCTGTACCAAAGCTGCGTCTCTTCCTGTCTCTTGGTTAACAGTTCTACTCACAGTCTTGTTCCTCAGGTCAGAAACCTCTGGAAGTCATTCCAGAATCCTTCCTTCCCATTACCCCTGATAGTTAATGATAATCACCAAGACCTAATGAGGTTGCCTCTAAATATCCCTTGAATTCATCTCCTTTCCCCCATTTCTACTGTCACTACCTTAGTACAGGCCCTCGTGAACTTTTGCCTGGGGTTTTGCAGTGGCCTTCTACTTGGGCTCCTTCTAGTTTCATCCTTGGTAAATCCATCCTCCCCGTGGCAACTATATAAGATATCTGAAACGCAAACCTAGATTTATTAGTACAATGCCTAGCTTTCCCCTGACCCTATCCTCTCTAATTTCTCCCTGCATTGATCAACAAAAGCTTATTATTTCACACACAAACCAAGTCCAGGCACTTGTGTCGGTAGCTACGACAGATTTGATAATGAGAAAGAGAGGTGGCCCGTTTCCATTGATTCAATCTTTAACATAGTTGTCAACACTTCATTTCCTACAAGAGGAAGCCGAAATTTTGCAGGTTGTCATTCATTGCCGTCCCTACCTTTTTAACTCTATCCCTTCCACTCCCGCTTCCACCACAGCTAAAACTCCGTAAGAAGAATCACTGCTTCAGCCAGACCGTTCCATAATACAGTTACCTGCAAGTCTTTCCCCGATGGTGGCTTGTTTGCACAGATCTTTCTGCCTACAGAGCCCTTCACTTCTTTTCTGTCCCTTCACTTGAACCTACCCTCAAGGTATTCTAATCCACACTGATTTCTTGCGCTTCCAGCATCGCATCTTATTGTTTGCACAACTCTTTTTATCACTTATCACATATTGCTTTATATTGATATTTGATTCTTCATGAGTATGTCCTATCTCTGTCATAAGATTTTTTGTTGTTGTTGCGGTACACGGGCCTCTCACTGTTGTGGCCTCTCCCTTTGCGGAGCACAGGCTCCGGACGCACAGGCTCAGCGGCCATGGCTCACGGGCCCAGCCGCTCCGCGGCACGTGGGATCTTCCCGGACCGGAGCACGAATCCGTGTCCCCTGCATCGGCAGGCGGACTCTCAACCACTGCGCCACCAGGGAAGCCCTTGTCATAAGATTTTAAGCTCTGTGAGGACAAAGACCAAGCTTTAAGCCTCTGAGTGCACCTAGCTCGTTGTCTTGTGTATGGTGGGTACTCAGCACATGTTTGTCTATTTCCTTCTGCTGGATCCATCCTCTTGAGTTATGACAGCCCCACATTTTGGTGAATTTTCGATAGAAGGGTTCAAAGAAGACAAGACCAGTAAATTTAAATTTCCAAATGTAAAAGTTATTTGAGGTCAAATTCCTCAATTCCCACAGAGGGGATGATCACTTTTGTGAGGTGCCTAGCAACAGTTCTAAGTTCTACTGAGCAAGTTCCAGGATTCTGTAACTTTTATGTCAATGAAAATTATAATTACTAAGTACAATTACAATGCTATGGAAATCATGACTATTATAATTCATACATCTGTAAAATTGCCATTTCAAGACTCATGAAAGATACAAGCTCAAGGCAAAGGAGAACAAGAAAACTTTAGAACTAGATTTCTGGTCATAATAAAGAAGTTACTGGAATTCCCTGGCAGTCCATGGTTAGGACTCTGCGCTCCCACTTCAGAGAGCACAGGTTCCATCCCTGGTTGGGGAACTAAGATCCTGCATGGCGCATGTTGCGGCCAAAAAAAAAAAAAAAAAAAA
>NW_020174429.1:3524205-3564831 GCF_003031525.2 Neophocaena asiaeorientalis asiaeorientalis
CCAAGTATGGGGCAAAAAAAAAAAAAAAAAAAAACCCCAAAAAACAAACAAACAAAACAGGTTACTTTAAGAGTCTGGGATTATAATTTTTCTCTTTGTATATATTCTTATTTATTTTTGAGGGTTTTACCTTAAATTAGAGTTCATGAACGTAGAAACTCTTCCAGTATATCTATATATTTTATTTTTCTGCTTTCAAGATTCTCTCTCTCATCTGTCTTCGCGGCTTTATTACAAGTATAATGAGAATTTCAGTCAATACCCTGACAATCTTGATATCTAAGGCACTTTTCTTCTAAAGATCTTAGACATAATTTCCATTTTATTTATCCTCCCATAAAATTTAGTATTTTTTCCATTGTTAGCGGCGTTTTGTACTTGGCTTATGCAAGAAAGGAATTTATTGGCTCATCTAAGTTGAAAGTGTAGGGCTAGATCAAGTTTCAGGCACAAGTGAAGTAAGAGCCAAAGAGATGTCATAACTGTTTTGTTTCTCACCATCTTTCTCTTTTGCCACGTGTTGCCTTTAGTCTTAGGCTTCACATAGTAGCAAGATAGTAGCAACAGCTCAGGCCCTGTATCTCCTTAGGTTTTAAGACAGCGGAACGAGTGATACTCTCTTTCCTAGAGGTCCCAGCCAGTGGATCTCGTTGGCTCTCAGTGGTTTTGTGCCCACCCATAAACCAATCACCATGACCTTGGTTTCCTTGAACATGATGAGGAGGCATGGTAAGCACCCCCTGGCCTCAAGGGTGTAAACTCCGCCAGAATCTGATGTACTGAGAGTGTAGGTGAATTGGCACTAATTTTGGTAGAAACCCACTTACTGAACTCTCAGGAGCCATCAACCTTGGTGACCACATCCTCTCTAAATAATGTATTTCCTTGGCTTTTGTGATGCTTCAGTCTCCTGGTCCTTCTTTTATCTTGTCACTCTCTCCTTTCTCTGGCCATTAAATGTTCAAGCCTCTCAAGGGTAGGTCCTAGGCACTCTTCCCTCTATTTTAGGTGATTTCACTCATACTCAAGGCTTTAATGACCACCTAAAACCCAAGGATTTGAAATTTCCTCTGAAACCCTGAGGAAACTTTGCATTCCATCCTTCTATGTCCAGCTGCCCACTGACTTTTCCATTTGGTTCTCTTCAAGTCACTTCAAACCAAAATGTTCAAAACCGCATCCCCTGTCCCCCAAGTAAACTTGTTCAGAGCACAGTGTTTTCTGTTGTGGTGAATTGAATCTCTCCAACTCAGTAAGTCAGAAATCTTTAACACAGCTCTCACCCTCACTCCCCATTGCTTAGCTGATCTATCACCAAGTCCTACGAGTTTTACTTCCTCAATATCTCTCAACTCCTTCCTCTTCTCTCCACATTTACTGTCACCTCCTTAGTCCAAGCCATTATCTTCAATCATCTAATTACTAGACATCTTCTCAACTCACTTTCAGTGTGTTTCTGCCTTCTTTCAATCTATTTTTTGATTTTCCACTTAGAGCGCATTTTTTCAAAACGCAAATTCAATGACTTTCCATTGGTCTTAAGATACAGACCAAAATCCCTACCCTGCGCTACAAAATTTTGCTAATATGACTCCTCCCTAGTTCCTCATCACCACGACTCTCCATACTCCCCTCTTGCCTTTTGCATGGCACTGCAGTGGCCTTCTTTTACTTTCTTGACACACCATGGTAGACACAATAATGGCCCTCCAGAGATGTCCACATCCTGTCACCAAAACATCTGAAAGTGACTTTACGTGGCAAAAAGAACTTTGTAGATGTGGTTAAGTTAGGGGTCTTGAGACGGGGAGATTATCCTGTATTATCCAGGTAGTCCCAGTATAGTCACAAGAGTCTTTATAAGAGCAAAGCAGGAGAATTGAAGGCAGAGAAAAACATCTGATGGTGGAAACAAAGGTCAGAATGATATGAGGAGGGGTCTCTGGTAACTGGAAGAGACAGGAGACAGAGCCTCCTCTAGAGTTTCCTTCCAGAAGGAATACAACCCTATTGACATCTCAGTTTTAGGACTTCAGAACGGTAAAATAAGAAATTTGATTCATTTTAAGTCACTAGACTTGTGATAATTTGTTACAGCACCAATAATAAACTAATACACACACTCCTGAGCTGAATATCTTCGGTTTGTCCCTCCAGATTTATTCTCCACCTTCCTTTGTGCTGCTCTGTGCCTTGAGACTGACCTGCATGTTCTACCTCAATGAGATCTCTTACCTTTTGACCCTGCTTGGGCTTGACCAATGGGAGATACACCCAGGAGGTTGGAGGGGAGAAGGAATGTGAAGTGGGGCTGTTTATATCTCTTCCTACCACCTGTTGGGTCTCTGTGGGCTGGCTGCACCCCCTCTACCAAAGGCCACAGCTCCTGTCACATGGCCATATTACACATCTACCTGTTCTAGCTTCCAATAACTGCTTTATTCCCCTGTGCCTTTAAGCTGGGGGGCTGGTGGTAATGATTAAGAGTTCCCTGCAGTTGCTAGCCTAGGGTACTGCACCATTCTGTACTGTTTTCCCTATACCCTGGCCTCATCTTATTAAATAGTCTATAAAAAACACTCCTTGAATTACCTAGTTCAAAGGGGCCATCTCTTTCCCCACCTGATGCTGACTAATACGGACCTCAGTATTTTCTCTTCTGCCTCAGGGCCTTGGTACATGCTTCTGCCTTTGCCAGGAAAGCCTTTCTTCCCATCTGTGCTCTCTTCCGGTATTAACCTTCAGATTCTTAAACAGAACTTCCTCAAGCCTTTCCTTCCCCTAGATGAAGTCGGGTATTGTACAATCTCATAACACTGTGTATCTATACTCCTTATCACTTATAGTTGTTTATGAGTTCATTTGATTATTATTTGTCTTTCCTTTAAAACTGCATTATCCTATATGGTGGCCACTACCTGTATGTAGCCATGGAGCACTTGGCAGTAGCTAGCTTGACTGACTAACTGAATTTTCAATTTTGTTTAACTTTGATTAATTTAAATTTAAGAACTAATAATAAAGTTATCAGAAAACTTTTAGCATATTTGGAACAGCTTAAGCATGGGGACCTACTTTATCAAAATTTATGAAATCTAAATACAGATACAATTTTTCTGATGAAAATCTAGTGTCTGAATAGAGATAGGCTATAAGAATAAAATATACACTGGATTTCAAAGACTTAGTACAAAAAGAATGTAAAATGTATCATTAATAATTTAAAAATATTGATTAAATATTGAAATGATAATGTTTGGATCTATTGAATCAGATCAAATATATTCTGATTCTCAATGTCACTTGTTTCTTTTTACCTTTTCTAAACACGGCAACTAAACATTTAGAATTCCGTATGTGACTCACATTGTTATTTCTCTTGGTAAGTGCTTCTCCAGACTAGAGTATAAAGTTCAAGAGGGCAGTTTTGTCACCCTTGTTGCCCTTTGCATACTGCCTGATGCTTCTTAGGAGATGCTCCGTAAATATTTAATGCACGAGTGAACAAATGGAAAAGTGTGTTTAGTCCAAAAGAGCAGAGTAGTCTTAGGGAGCACCTCACCTTGAGTAGCAACAGATTTCTAGTCTGCATCACTATGTAGCTTAAGAGTCAAAGTTTTAAGGACAACAATAATAGACCTATACATGTTTCTGCCTCCTGGAAGTTAAGATGCCTACAGTGTGATAGGCATAGTAGCTGCTGTAAAGTAGACCTTATCTAGTGATGGGCTGGTATGTGTGTTGGTAGTGGTGGAATAAACTTTGCTGCATGTGGTAGGAAACCAACTTCGAGGTGGTTCTGAGAGAGGTGAGAGCCAGCTCAACCAAAACGTCTCCTGGCACTCATATATAAGAATAAACCAGGGCTGCTCCTTGCCAGCCATTCTCCCTTCCCTACAATGGCCATGTTACCTTTTTTGTGACTCTCCTCTCCTTTTCCCCACTGATGTCATCCTTATCACTTTACTCTGGTTCTCCCAGCCTAATCTCACAGGGTATCTTACCCAAGACCCTGCATCTAACTGGGGATGCTTATTTTGTGGACCAGTAGCCTTTTGCTTCTCTGAATGGGCTCTTCAAAGGGAGATGGGGCAGCTTGGTTGGGGTTAGAAATAGATCATTTGGTTTTTGTTGTTAGGAAATCAACCATGTTAATCAGACCTCTGTATTTCAGGTCACACATCTGCATCTTTTTAGCCCCAAGCACCTCTTTTCAACTTGCAAAATGCCATACTCCCAGGTAGCTTATCTCTTGTACTCTGTTGAGCCCTCCTCTCTCTGAGAAGAAATGTGTACAGTCACAGTGTTTGTGATTAAGGTCCCTTGAATGTTGACTCTGCCTGTCTGGCTGGTAACGTTGTAAGTTCCGAGCCATGCGGAAGCTTGTAAGGGGACTTCCCTTGCTGGCCCAGCCCTGCTGCTTTGCCCCCCTCCCTGCATTTTTCACAGATCTCACACAAGCTGAATTCAGCAGCTTATTTTCATTCATTCCATCTTTATACTTCCTTTAGAGCAATGACCTACTTAAGTTAAAGGGAAATACAAACCCCCAAGGAGATTCGCTGACAGCTGTTTCCTGGGTAGAATTAGGTTGGGCCTGTGTCTGAGAGAAGCTTATGAGCTCTAAGAATCATGTTGGCTGAGGAAAAGTGGAAAAGAAGGGATTGAAGGTTTAAAAAAAAGTGTTAGACACAAGTGTTCCTGGGGAAGTGACTGGAGATGGGTGATGGCAGGGAAGATTGGGTAAGAGTTTCCCAAGGACAGATCTAAACTAGAGTTTCGATGGTCTGTTTAGTTCGCTCCCTCAGTTTCTTTCTCAGAAGCTCTATCTACTCTTAAAATCAGAGTTCCAAAGAATATGTGTCCAGAAAGAGCAGATGAAGCCAAACCATTATTAGAAATAAAACACACTTTTGGAAGGCAGTAAATGATAGCATAGTGTGGATGGTAATTTAAGGATGAAAGATAACAGGTGGAAACAGCTACAGACCAAGAGCGGGGATGCTGGAATTTTTACCTTGAATTTGCCAGGGACTGGCTGTGTACGTTAACCAAGTCACTTTGACTCCTCTAAGGCTCACTTTTCTCATCTGTAAAATTTGTGGTTCAGACTAGATCCTGGCTAAGACACCTTTAGTTATTAAATTCCTTGAAAAACCTAAAATGATTTACCCACTGGCTCATTTAGCTTAGTAAAGTTGTTTACGAGTAGACTGATTTATGTTTTATCCCTTTTCTTTTTTTGATGGAGGTATTTAGTAGGATGGCCAAAAGTTAGGGCATAGAAAAGATCAAAGATCCAAATAAGCCCCACACCAGACAATGGCCTTTGGATCATGGACGGCTGATTGGCTGTGGACTTTTGGTGCCCTCTGGTTATGAGTCATCAGCCTCATTACCCCAGGCATCCAGTCCCATGAGGTGATCCTTTTCTCATCTATTTGTCTGGTGCGTGGGAAGACCAACTACCTCCATGTCTAACAGCCCAGAATCTCCTGGCTGAGCCCTAATGTGCACTTTGCATGCTGTTTTCATTCAATTGTAATGGCGTGAATAATGGAGTAGGCTCTGAATAATGTTTAATGCTAAATTCCACACTAAACCATCTGGTGTATATTAGAGCAGCTGGCAAAACTAGTTATAGAAGATCAAAGTACTCTTAGGTCAGCTTATAAGCTTAAACTTAAGTGTAATAGAATTTAGTATTGAAAGAGACTGGAATCTATCTAATGTAATGCTAACACTTTAGAGATAAAGTGAAGATGAAACGACTTGCCCAAGGTTACAGGTTAGTAGTGTAAAATCAGGACCTGAAAGTACTACCAGATTCTCAAGTCTGTGTTCTTTCTACTCTAATCTATTGCTTACATAAGAACCTGAGTATATTTTAAATATGATTAATTAATCTTTTGTAAGACCTGAGTATATTTTTAATACATTTTGTTAATATGCAATGCATGCACTACAAAATTTAAAAGACACAAGGGGTCTACAGTGAAAATTTAGTCTCCTATCCATTACTGTCTCTAACCACTTAGTCTCCTCCCTCTTTGATCAATCTGGGGTTTATTTTAGTATAATGTGTGAGGTAGGGATCTAACTTAATTTTCTTGCAGATGATGATCCAGTTATCTTACTAGCTGATAAGGTGTGTTTCCCTTATTTATGCTTCTGTTTTGGAATTTTCATGTTTATTCTTGCTTGTTTTTTCTTCTGGATGAATTTGAGAATCAGCTTGCACATTAAAAAAAAGTTGTTTTTTTAAAAATGGGATCATGTTAAATTTATACATTAATTTAAGGGAGATTTGACAGTGTTATGAAGCCTGCTGTAGAGCTTCAGGACATACTTTCCTCCCTGATAAAAAGATACATGGTAGGAGATACTATCCTTTCTGCCTTTTGAGGTGGTTCTGTGAGGGGTGTGGTTGTCACACCTTTAATCAACACACCTTACCTCACTCTTATACTAAAATACATTCCAGCCGTACTGACCTCCTTGCTGTTTCTTCAACTCAACTGGCATGTTCTCTCTGCTCCGAACACCCCCTCAGCTCAGATATCTGCATGGCTCACTCACTTCCCTCAAGGGTTTGTACAAATGTCAACACCTCATTGAGCCTACCCTGACTACTCTATTTAAAATTGCTGTTGCTTACATTCCCAGCTCTCCTAATTTTCCATACCACTTATCACCTTCTAACATCCTAGGTAATTAATCATTATGCTTATTATTTACTGTCTGTCTCCACCACTAAAATGTAAGCCTCAAGAGGGCAGAGATTTTTGCCTATTATATTCACTGCCATATTCCAAATGCCTAAAACTGTGCCTGGCATATAACAAGTGCTCAACAAATATTTAATTGAATTAAAGTAAAGAAGGTATCTACCTAGTAAAGGATTTTATTAAGAATAGACAATACATTTTTATCAAATATGAAATATCTTTTCAGTATCCATGGAAATAATCATATGACTATTTTCATTCCCAGACATGGTAAATTATATATTACATCTCCTAATAGTAAAATATCTTTGCATTCCTGAAATCAGCTTAGTCATGGTATATTATTCTTTTATAAGGTGCCTGATTTTGTTTGCTATTGTATTCATTATATTTAGATTTTTGAGTTGATACTAAAAGTGAGATTGGTATAAAGTTATGTCATGACATGTTTGTTTAGCTTTGTTGTTACTCTTATGTTAGCTTCAAAAATAATTCAGAATCCCCCCACCCACATTTCTGTTAGTGTTTTGGAATCAAAAGGCAAATATTAAATACCAAGTATGTGCCAGCCACTGTTCAGGGTGTTAGGAGATATGAAGATGAACAAGGCAGTCTCTGTTTTCTAGAAAGTTACAGCTTAGTGAGGGACTCAGACAAGTAACAAATAATTACAATACAGCATGAAGATGGGTGCATGTGAAGGTGGTCAAAAGATACAAACTTCCAGCTGGAAAATAAGTAAGATACGGGATGTAATGTACAGCATGGCAACTAGTTATTAATACGGTATTGTTATTTGAAATTTGCTAAGAGGGTAGACCTTAAAAGTTCTCATTACAAGAAAAAGAAATTCTTTGGAACTATGTGTAGTTGTTACCGATCAGGGTCCTTGGGCTGTACCCTTCTTTCGCTCCCAGCACCTCAGAAGTGGCAGTTGTGTTTTGGCCTTTTTGTATCTTGTTTATAACTTGCCCCAACTGACATGCATGTGATTATTTTTAGTCCTTATAGTTTCTTTGTATTCTGTGGCTGGAGGAGGTGAGGAGATGTTTGTCCAGGTGCAAGCACTGCAGTAAAGGGTCCCAGGTCCCAGGTCCCAGCCTGTTTCATAGTGACAGATGTTAACTAGGCCTATTGTGATGATCATTTCCAATGTACACAGATATCAAATCATTGTTATGTTGTACATCTAATGTTAGATGTCAATTGTATAATTTTTATAATTCAATAAAAAAATGAATTATATCTATCCCTTGAATATAAAATAAAAAATTAAATTAAAACATTTTAAAAATTAAATTCACTTGTTATGTATGGTGCATATCAAATGTAAATGGACAGAAAGCACAGTGGAAGGGGGTCAGTAAATGTGAATGAAGGGTCAAGAAAACCTGTACAGTCTTGGACTTGGGCCAAAAGGAGGATTCTGCTGGTACTTGCCATTCCTCTAACTCAAATGTTCTATCAACAATGATGCGTGTCTAAAAATATTCTCATTCCGGGGAAGCTGCTTCTGCCTAGAGAACCCTGTGGTTAGAGGCACTGTTTTCTCTGTACAATAATCTCCATAACTCTTCCTTTCTGTTGATAAATAACAGTCCCAAACCACTTTGGAGGTCTCAGTTCCATCCTATAGGCTTCTGCTCTCTATCCTCTAGGTAGAACCGTCTCTTTGGTAATGTTCACAGCCTTCAGCAGTTCTAGGGTGGTAGAAACTGATTCTTGGGAGGGCAGAAGATGAAGATGTTTACTTGTATGTCTAAAACAAGGGTCCTCTGGTAGTTCGTCAAACTGCTAATTGCTCACTTAGTGCATTGAGGTCACATTATTTATCTAGCCCAAGAAATTTCTCAGTTTATTTACTCTTATCATCATTCCTAAACTAGTTCTTTATTTAACACATTGTGGGCGCCTGCTGTGTGCTTATGTCTGGATAAGGCATTGTGAGATACAAACAATTAGAAGACATGCTGCCTGCACCGTCTTGTTCCTGACTGCCCAAAGGAGGTTTCAGTCTAGTTGGGAAGATAAGACAAACGGAAACCAAAGATAAATAATAAAGTAAGTCACTGAATAATATGTCTCAAATGGGACAATTTTTACTACTGAAGGCAGAAGCGGTAGTGATTGCTGTAGAATATACCAGTTTGTATTTGCCCCAGATTTGCACATCTTCGAGCCTGTGATAATTATTTTTAGGCGTCAAGTTGGCTAGATTATAATACCCAATTCTTTAGTCAAACACCAGTCTAGCTGTTGCTGTGAAGGTCTTTTTTAGATGTGATTAACATTGAAATCAGTGGACTTTGAGTAAAACAGATTATCCTCTATAATGTGGGTGAATCTCATCCAATCTGTTGAAGGCCTTAAGAGAAAAGCCAGAGTTCCCTGAGTAGAAGAAATCTTGCCTCCAGACTGGCTCCAGACTCAAAACTGCAATATCAGCTCTTACCTGGGTCTCCAGCCTGCCGGCCTGGCCTATAAATTTTGTACCTACCAGCCGCCAAAATCATGTGAGCAATTCTTTAAACTGAATCTCTCTCTCCCTATACATACCTCCTATTAAGTCAATTTCTCTGGAGAACCCTGGCTAATAACAAAGTCCAAAGATTCTCATCCTCTTTCAACTTGGTCTTTAAGGTAAGAAGCTGTTTTCACTGAGATGCAATCTCATTCATTTCTTTATCCATTCCAGAAAAAGTTTATTAACTATCTATTTATATGGTGGATCAAGAGTGTAGGCTTTGAAACCAGCCTGTGTAGGTTTATTTTCTAGTATGATCTTCAGTTTTCTTATCTGTAAAAGGAAGATAATCATGGTATTCTCAACTGAAAAAAATGCACAACCTGGAAGCTGAGAGTTATGTTTTATTCGGCGGGCAAAACTGAGGACTTAAGCCCAGGACACAGCATCTCAGATACCTCTGAGAGATTCCTCTGAAGAGGCAAGGGGGGAGCCAGGATATATAGGAGCTTTTGTAACAAAGACCAGGTAGTTGGAACATCAAAAGATTACTGTTAATTAAAGAAAACCAGATAGCTCAAGTTAGGAATTTAGCACTTTTCTATGTCTGGGAAGATGCAAGAGTCTGGGCTTATTGAAATCATTCCTTTGATAGGCACCTCAGCTATCTGGGGCCAGTATCCTGTGTTTTCTCATCTTGAGTTTCCTCAGGGTGTACCATCAGGGGTGGCTGCAGGGTCTGAGGATTTGATGGTGGGCATTATGTTTCTAACCTGTGTTCCGTCAGGGCTCGCCATTGGGTGGCTGTAATGTGATGGCTTGATGGCTGCAACATCCTTTGCTTACTGACACGGCAGGCAATATTTTTCGTTCATAGTATCTATCTTTTATGGTTGTTTTGAAGAATAACTGAGTTAATAAAAACATGCTTAAGTGCTTTCAACAGCTCCTGGCATGCAGTAAGCACTCAATACATGTTAGCCATCTATGTTATGACTGTATACCAGGGGGACAGTGCCTGGCTTTGTAGAAACAATGATAAATATCATATCCAGTGATAATTATTAGCTCTTAAATTGCTCATGGTCTGTTTGGAGAGTCAGAGAAACAAATGTACAGTTCTAATAGTGTGCTAGGAATGTGGATGGAGGTGTGCACAGGGCCACAGGCCGTTCAGCAGAACACAGAGTTGGTGTTCAGAGCCCTGAGTGATCTGGACCAGGAAAATCCATGGAATTTTCCATGGAAATCGAAACTGAGAAACTATAGTGTATTCAAGGGACCTGTTTGCCTGAAGTAAAGGGAGTGAGTGTAAGCTGGTGGGACATAATGAGGCAGATAAGCCTGGGACTAGATGATGGAGGGCTTTGTTGGCCAGAATAAGAGATCATCTGCTCTTTATCTTGCTGAGATTTAAGAGCCCCACTTCCCCAAGTGTTTAAAGCCTTTTGAGGTATTCTAGTCAGGGAAGCCATTATAGCAAAACAAACACATACATGAATGAATGAATGAGTAAATAAATGCCTTAAACATCTTATTTTAATGGGAGAACAATGAATTGACCTGAATTTCCTGTGTGGTGGGTCTCAGTTGGGTGATTTTGCCTTCCCTGGGGACATTTGGCAATGGTCAGGAGACAGTGCTACTGGCAAGTGGGTTGAAGCCAGAGATGTTGCTAAAAGTCCCAGGATATACACAGGACAGTCCTCCAAAACAAAAGCCGTCAGGTCCAAAATGTCAATAATGCTGATAGTGAGAAACCTTACTGTAAAGAACCTGAGAAATAAGGTTGGAGGTGGATGAGGTTCTGAGCACCTTAGCGCATACCTTTAATGCTGCGACAAGTATTTTGGAATTTATTGTACAGGCCATTAGGAAGCCAGTGAAGGTTTCTGAGTAGAGAGTGATGGTGAAGGTTGTGTTCTGGAGGATTAATCTCTGTGTGGAGGGAACTGAAGGAGTTCAGGACATGTCACCCCCAAATAGGCCACTTTGGTATATTGATTATTTTGAGCTGAAGGCACTTGAAAAACATCAAATGCAGGGAGAGGTTTTCTCTGAACTTTCCTTATCTACTCAAGACAGATCCTCCAAAAGGAACTCAGTTGTGATAGATCCCCTGCGGGGAGTTTCCTCCACCAGGGAGGACTGAGTCTTATCACAGGAGAGGAAACTAGAAGCTGACACGGCACCTAGACAAACTTTATCACAAATTATCATACCTCCCATCTGTTCTTCGAAAGGCCCATTTACCTTTCTTAAACGCCATTTATGCTCCTTTAAATTGCCTATATTCCCTTTTGCTATTAAGATGATATAAAACTCTCACTGCTTTTATGGATATTCACTTTTTTCCCCCTGTGATATCCCCATGTACATAATAGTAAGAATTAATAAATGTGTATACTTTTCTCCTGTTAATCTTCCTGTGGTCAGTTTATCTAGTAGACCCAGCTATTGAAACTAGCAGGGTAGAGGGGAAGTCTTTCCTCTAATACAGGACATTGGAGGGTAGAAGGGACCAAAGCAGAGAATCGTGTAGAAGATCATTGCGATTGTTCAGACTCCAATGTTAAGCCTAATTGGGAGAAGATGGAGAAGAAAATAATGAAAACTGATGGACATAAGAAGGTTGGAAAGGAAACTACTTTGGAGGAAGATAATGTTTTTTTAGGAAAACATTCATTTTAAGGTAACATTGCCATTCATGCAGAAATATCTCCCATGCAGACCGACGTGTTGACTGAAAAAAAAAATGCACAACCTAAAAGTTGAGAATTATGTTTTATGGAATATTTGGCAGGCTTTCTGAGGACTTACGCCTGGGAGGCAGCCTCTCAGCTCTGAGGGATTGCTCTGAAGAGGTAAGGGGGGAGCCAGGATACATAGGAGTTTTTATGACAAAAACCATGTAATTGGAACACCAAAAGATTACTGTTAATTAAAGAAAAACCAAATATCTCAAGTTAGTAAATTTAGCACTTTTCTATGTATGGAAAGATGCCAGAGTCTGGGCTCATTGACATCATTCCTTTGACAGGCACCTTAACTATCTAGGGCCAGTAAGTATCCTGTTTTCTCCATCCTGAATCCCCTCAGGGTGCACAGTTGGGTCTACTGCAGTGGCTGCTGGCTTGATGGCTGCAGTATCCTTTGTTTACTGATATGGCAGGCAACATTCCCAACCACAGGTGTGTGCTTAGGAAAGAAGACAGGACTGAGGTTACAGGAGTCAACAGGGTAGAAGTGACCAGCAAAATAGCAGTGGACTAATTCTTTGGGGGAAAGTGTTGGCAAGAGAAAAGCAGTAGGTTGAAGCCTGAGGGCAGTTCATGACGTCTCTTCTCTTTCCCTGTTTTGTTTATTTTTTTCCTTAAGGGCCCCCATTTCTCACCAGTGTTGTAAATGAGAATGGAGGAGGGTGCTGCTCCCAGATAGCCTGACTCCATATTGGTATTCAAGATCCTTAAATGACTGTTTATTACATCGATTAGCTGAGTGTTTCCTGGAAGTGTGACTCCCATTTGAGGACTAATCCCTGAAAATTAGCCTGATCATCTTAATGTTTCTTGTTACTTTGATCCTCAACCAGGCTAGACAGTATATTTGTAATCACAAACAGAACATTGGCTAGATCCCTTCCTTTCCCACTGTGCCAACACACCTGAGTTGGTGGCATTCCATAAATTGGATATTTTTGGATCTTGATTACTGCTTTCTCTAATGTATCTCCTGTATCTTACCAGTACTTTTCTCTCCCACATACCATATATATTTTTTTTTGTTTGTTTGTTTGTTTTTGTTTTTGTTATTGTTTTTTTGCGGTACGCGGGCCTCTCACTGCTGTGGCCTCTCCCATTGTGGAGCACAGGCTCCGGACACGCAGGCTCAGCGGCCATGGCTCACGGGCCCAGCCGCTCCACGGCATGTGGGATCCTCCCGGACCGGGACACGAACCCGTGTCCCCTGCATCGGCAGGCGGACTCTCAACCACTGCGCCACCAGGGAAGCCCTATATATATATATATATATATTTTCACATCTTTATCGGAGTATAATTGCTTTACATTGTTGTGTTATTTGCTGCTGTATAACAAAATGAATCAGCTATACGTATACATATATCCCCATATCTCCTCCCTCTTGTGTCTCCCTCCCACCATCCCTATCCCACCACTCTAGGTGGTCACAAAGCACCGAGCTGATCTCCCTGTGCTATGCAGCTGCTTCCCACTAGCTATCTATTTTACATTTGGTAGTGTCTATATGTCACAGGTACTTCTTAACTTTTTCAAGACAGAAAGGGATGGACATGGCTAATTTGGTAGTGTATATATGCCCATGCCACTCTCTCACTTTGTCCCAGCTTACCCTTCCCCCTCCCCATATCCTCAAGTCCATGCTGTAGTAGGACTGTGTCTTTATTCCCGTCTTACCCTTAGGTTCTTCATGACCTTTTTTTTTTCCTGATGTCTCTTTTATAAAGGCACTAATCCCAATTATGAGGGCTCCATCCTTATTACCTAGCTGGACCTCCCAAAACCAGCTCACTGGAGATTAACTTTCATCATATGAATTTTGGCAGTGGAGGGGGTAGGGTGGACACAAATATTTAGTCTATAGTGACTGTGCTTAGTGTTCAGTGCTTTGCAGGAATTCTCTCTTTAAGCCTTTACAAGAACCCTATTTATTTTAAGGATGAGGAAACTGAAGCTCAGAGAGGTTACATAAACTCCCCGAGGCCAGACAGGTAGTGAGTGGAGGAAGCATTGGAGGAGTGAGAACTCCTTCTCTCTTTCTGTCTAAAGTGAATGCTGTTAATTGCCCCAGTGCTGGTGCTAACCAGATCTTGACTTCTGGGGTTCGCTCTTCGTTGCTTTCTGGGGTTTGCCACCACGTCTGTCCAGCTCACGTACACCTTTCTCTCTCTCTCTCAATCTATTAAAAATGCCTTCCTTGGGGCTTCCCTGGTGGTGCAGTGGTTAAGAATCTGCCTGCCAATGCGGGGGACACGGGTTCAAGCCCTGGTCCGGGAAGATCCCACATGCCGCGGAGCAACTAAGCCTGTGCACCACAACTACTGAACCTGTGCTCTAGAGCCTGTGAGCCACATCTGCTGAGCCCACATGCCACAACTACTGAAGCCCGCGTGCCTAGAACCTGTGCTCCGCAACAAGAGAAGCCACCGCAATGAGAAGCCTACGCACTGCAACAAAGGGTAGCCCCCGCTCGCCGCAACTAGAGAAAGCCCACGTGCAGCAACGAAGACCCAACCCAGCCAAAAATAAATAAATTAAAAAAAAAAATCCTTCCTCTTCAAATTGGCCGGGTCTGTTTTCAGCGAGATGAGTGGGAGGGGAGAAACCACCACAGCGGCCCTCTAGCCTAGGAGCTATAGCCCAGAATGACTCAGGTCTTGAGGTTTACCCTTCAGATTTCCTATTCCTAAGACACCTACATGCTGCAGCGACGGAGCCGGGGGAGGGAGTGGAGAAGGGCGATTAAGGGCCTCACATTGTAGAGAACCCATCACTCCATTCGGCACTTCATTTGCTACCCAGGCTGGCCCAACCCTCCATCCCAGATGCCTCCCTCAGGGGGATTTTTCTCTCAGGAGGCTCTTTGTCCTCCTTGCAATCTGGTTTCTATCAGGAGACCCAGGGCATCGGATCCATGCATAGGTAGATCCCTTATACCATGTGGTCTCAAAAGACCCCCCACAAGCAGTTCTCCGGGTCTAGCAAGTCAGGGGCTGTCCCTAGACCATTGTTTAAGGGCCCCTGAACCTTGCAGTGGTCAAGAGGCTCGCTCTGTGCTGAACATAGGAAGGCCAACTACACATACAGAAATGTCTGGGCCTTAACCCTGGTTCCATCAGACCATCCGTTAACATAATCTGTACCCTCCTCTAAGCCTTGTTCTTTGGTCTTGCCTGGAGGAAGGACAATGGACCAAACAGGCTCTTAAAGTTGAATTCCCTTTCATCTGTATTTCTGTCCTTGTTCTCTTAGTACCACTGTGCCTCACTTCTTTTTATTTTATTTTATTTTGTATTTAACTATAGTTGATTTACAATATTGTGTTAGTTTCAGGTGTACGGCTTCAGATTCTTTTCCATTGTATGTTATTACAAGATATTGACTATAGCTCCCTGTGCTATACAGTAAGTCCTTGTTGTTTATCTATTTTCTATTTTCTTTTTTTTTTTTTTTTTTTTTGACGGACCGGGGCACGAACCCGTGTCCCCTGCATCTGCAGGCGGACCCTCAACCACTGCGCCACCAGGGAAGCCCCTATTTTCTATATAGTATACACTACTATAATATTAATCCCATACTTCTAATTTATCCCTCCATCTCCCCTTTTCCCTTTGGTAAAATAAGTTTGTTTTCTATGTCTGTGAGTCTGTTTCTGTTTTGTAAATAAGTTGATTTTTTTAGATTTCACATGATGTGGTCTGATATCATATGATAGTTGTCTTTCTCTGCCTGACTTACTTTACTTAGTATGATAATCTCTAGGTCCATCCAACACTGTTTCTTAATTGTCCATCTGATCCCAGGGCCACTGCCTTGGGCAGCCTCTCCTTCACTCTCTCATTCCAAATAGCTGGATTCACACCCTTCCTTCCCAGCTGCCCTTCTCAGACACACACAAACACACACACACACAAACACACACACATACAAATTTTAAAGATCCAAGATTTTTGGAAAAAAAAAGTCCTTTCCAATAGAAGTTTTACTTTGTAACTTGTGACTCCAGCAGTTTGGCTGGAAATGAGGTCGTGTGGAAGAATTCAGCTGAGTGGATGGACACAATGCGGGGGCAATAGCCTTGGGGGCTCAGTACCCAGGTTCTACTCTGCTAACTTGTGTGACTTCAGGGAAGTCACTTTGCTCTCGGAGCCTCAAGTTTTCTCATCATCTGTAAAGGGTGGGCTTGGACCAGCTGGTCTCTGGACTTGTGAGGAGAGGCAAGCCATGGTCAGCCTTCAGCAAAGCAAGTTACCAGGGGCCCCAGCTTCTGGCCACAGACGGAACGAGCACACATCTTTTCCTTACGCAGTCTACCACAGGCTCTCAATCTTGGCCTTATTGACATTTTGGGCCAGATAATCCTTTGTTGCACCGGGGTGGGCGGGTGTGCTCCTGTGTATTGTAGGATGTTTAATAGCACCCCTGACCCATACCAGTAGGACCCGCCCTCTAGTTGTGACAACCAAAAATGTTTTGAGACATTGCCGAACATCCCCTGGGGTTGAGGCAAAATCCCCTCCAGCTGAGAGCCACTGGTCTACCCTATACAACTTGTATAGATTTTCTTCCTGGAGTAAGATCTTCCTTCCAAGGAAGCCAGACAGTAGACCACAAAGGGTGCTACCCTTTCCCTCTGTGGGCTGTAATCTGAGGGCTGTGGACACAGACCATAGCAGTTTTAACAACTGTGAGCTCATTTCCATTTCTCTGCTATTTTCTCTGGTCTTAAACATCTTTACACTGGGTACCTGGCAAACAGTGGTGTCTAATGAGTGTTTTGAAGCTCTGGAAGAGGTGGATGTTGGTCCACAGCAAATATGTTTCCTCTAAACTTTTTTTTGGAGAGACAAGGAAACTGTAAATTGACTACAGGAAGCCTATCTTAGTCTAAACTCTAAAACCTCGAATCTTTGCTGTCGGCTGCTTGTGACAAGGTAGGCAAGCCTTCCCTTGAAGGGGCCTGCGTGCTCGGTGGGGCTGGTCAGAGAGCGTTACGGATGGAGTAGCAAGATTTTGAACTGTGTCCGACAACGGAAGCCAATGAAACTAACCCACAGAGCTAGGTCACTGCAGAGGACAGACCTACGAGCGAGGGGGAATTGAGGCTGGTTGAATCAATTTGCTCCTCAGAAAAGAACATCACCCAGCGCAGCCTGAACAGATCCAGCTTCTGAGGGGCTCACAAGAAACGCCACTCTCATGGGATGCAGGTAAATTGCAGGATTGACCCCCATCCCTGCAATCAGTGCGCCTGTTAAGAGATCTGTGATCAGGCTGCATTTCCAGGGTCAGCCTTGAGGGAGAAAGGGCTGAGAGGAGACTGCATGCCAAGGTCGAGTGCAGCCTGAGAAGTGAGTCAAGGAGGCTGGTGGGGGAGATACTGGATTTGGCTGCAAAGCCCAGTCCTGCTCTTTCCCTTGCAGTTACTGATTCTCTAGAGGGGGCCTCATGTATTTTCAGCAAAAGCTCACAGTACCACCCGGTCCCCATACATCTGATCCTGCAGTAGTAACTCTTCCTCCTCCCCCAAATTCCCACCCCAGACCAGCAGCCAGTCCTGTTTGTTATTCCCCAGCGCTGACACTGCAGGTCAAGTGGAGATGGGGGTGTGGTGTCTGCAGACATGGATGCTAGGAGTGTTAGAAGCGGGGAATTTCTGTAGTTTTTATTCCCCCATCTGCCCCCCACCCAGTCTTTGTACGTTACTTGTAAGAACTACTGTTCTGAACTCTGGATCTTTCCTATAGCATCCCTCTCCCCACTTCTTCGAACTTCTGATTGTCCTTTAAAGCTTAATTCAAGGCTACCTCCACTGGGAAGACTTCCTACCACCTTAGGCTGAGTTGGAGCCCCTCACATATGCTCCTATAACATCAGTGCTCTGCCTTTGAAGGCTTATCTTATTTAGTCTGTGTCTGTTTTCATGTTTATCTTTTCTCACCATTTGCTGAACTCCTTCAAGATAAAAATAAAATCTTGTATCTCTATATGCTTTAGACCTTTTAGTGTTAGCCCCAAATTTATTAACAAATAGCCCTATTTATTGAGTAGGTCCTAAATAAATATCTATTGACCAAATTAATAAAGAGAATTTAGGGAGCCCATCAGAACTTCCTGCATAGAGTTTTCCAAATATACATTGCCAAATCTAACCCAGACATACAAATTCTCTAGGTCTGGACTGGGGTTCGTGGATCTGCCTTTTGGGAAAGTCGTGTATGATTCTGAGGCTCACCCATGGTTAAGAACCACTGACCTCACTCAATCTATTCTTCTCCCCACTCTGAAGTGACAGAGGGGAAGGGACTTACCTAATATCACAGAGAATTGAACTGAGTACTCAAATATCCCTACCCTCAATTGTGCTCTTCCTTCTACATTCTAAAAAAAACAGAAATGTGTTGGGAAGAAGAGATTTGATGTGAGGCAGAAACAAAATATCGGCATGAGATGAAAGTTCTCTGGTTCTTCAACAATAATAATTACCGTTAATGATAATAAACCCCATTGTAGTTGGAAGTATAGACATTACTAATGATGGAACAGATGTTTGGGAGAAAAAACTCGGCACCACTCAGTTGGTGGCACTGCGGGGAAGGATGCAGCCCTGATCCACCCCACTTCCTTGCTTGTAAGGTTGGTGGACAACATTTGTCTAAGTAAACATCCTAACAAAGAGCCATTCTTGGATTGTTGGAGGAGGGAGGGGTGCAGAGTACGTTTAGTCCAGTGATCCCATTTTAGAGATGAGGAAAACTGAGGCTGGGGGTGTGGGTGGGTAGTGACCATCTCAGGTGCTGTGGCCAGTTAATGGAAAAGTGGGGCCTACAATCTAGTTTCCCAACTCTTTGCCAAGTACACGCACAATGGTTATTCCTGAACAATGTAGTTAAATGTTTCCAGGTTGAGGGATAGCCTACCAATGCCTTCAGGAGTCCCTTAGGTGTCCACTTCAGCCTGATCCCTCAACCTAGCAATTCAGATTTGATGGAGCCAGGGTCTCCCCAGTAAGGAATTCAGCTTCCTCTTTGGGATATTCTGCCACTCCACTCAACTGGGCCTCCTTGGACCACTTGAGGGGATGGCCTTCCAAATTCCACTGGACTGAGGGTTTCTCACTTGTTTTGACCCTGGTCTTCATGATTGGAAGTGGACATTACCACCTCTCACCTCTCTCTAAGTTGGGAGGAACAAACGCTTTACTCCAATCAAACCAGTTTACTTGCACACTTCCAAAAATCCACTTTTCTGCTGCTTCCAACAATTTCCTCCACCTTGAGTGCTCCTCCATGTCAACATCTCCGCTTATCAAAATCCGTCCCATCCTGGAAAACCTCAGCCACATGTGTGTCACCTGCGAGGCAGTGCTTGTCCATTCCGGTCTCAGAGCTCTCCTCTCTTTCAGCACTTGCAGGAGTATGTATAGTTCACACCAATCAGCTGGTGTGTGTCACACTGCCTTGTTCTGGGGTTGGGAACAAGTGTCTCCCTACTGGACGATAAGCCCCCAGGACCACAGTTTACGTATGTTATTAATTCTCTGCAGAGTACGTGCTGCAGGGCAGTTCAGGTCAACAAATATTTATTGTGCTTTGTGGTGCTACCTCAGGACTTCTTGTTATGGGGAAAAAGAAGTGTGTTTATTGTTCAAAGCTACTTTTATTTGGGTTTGCACTTCCTTGTAGCCAAGAGCACTATAATATATATACCAGCTAAGTAAGTAGATGTCGGGGTGGACACGGTTTTTCTACAGTTTATTTCAACGTGGGGAGTGTATGAAGGAATGAGAGAGAAAGGAGGAGTTAAGAGTCAGTGTGTGTGTGTGTGCACGCATGTTTGTGTTCGTGTTAAAGCACAAAGCTAAAGGAAGCACAGGGTGAATGTGTACCCATGGGAGAATGCAGGAGAGAGGAGGACATTTCTTTTATACACATATTAAAATAATGAATTCGTACAGTGTTACCCCAATATGGATTATTAAAATCTAGGTATTCTTTTTAACAATAAACATTTCTCGAGTGCCCGAGGTAGGCTAGGGGTGGCTTATAACACCCTATTTCTCAAAATTTCAACTTGCCTCATCCAAACCAATGCTTCCTAACGTGAAATTTGATTTTACTCTCAATAGATAAAGCAAATAGTTTTTATTCTCCATTTAGGTCAGAAGCAATTTTTGTAGCAGTTCGAACACTCCTCGGGGCACCAAGAATAACTAGAAGCTTATCTTTGTGAATGTCTTTTTTGGGGCCTGTTTCTCATTCTCTGGTATTTTTCTTTTCTAGTGTTTTAAATTTTCTTTCTTTCCTTTTTTTATTTTGCAGTTTTCATTTATTTTTCATCACATCTCTCTTCTTTGACATCCCTCCATGGTTTCCTTTTTTAGGTCTTACATTCATTCCTCTCTGGAATGAATATCTCATATTAATGTAGGGGGGGTTAGATTTGGGGTCCTCAGAGTAACAGGAGAGCAATTTGATAAAGGAGAGGAAGTCTTGGACTAGGATTCAGGAGCCTGGGTTTGGGTGCAGGACTTTATCACTAACTAGCTGGGTGACCTTGGGCAAAATCCCAAGTTCCTGACGCCTTTGGGCCCTTATCTCTAAAAAGAAGGAGTGGACCAATATGATCCCTAGGCATTAACATTCTGTGCTGTTTATAAAAAACAGCTTTATTTCAGAAGTGAGATTTGCACTTGTATTTGGAAATATGGGACTTTGGAGATAATTAGCGCTGGATTTAAAAGTCGTTTTATATTCTACAACTTTGTGGTTACTTGAGCTTTTTAAATGAGGGCTGGGATTTGGGACCAGCATTTCCCAGGTTGTCATCCATCAAACCCTGGAATCTTTTCTAGATAGGAGCTGACTCTGAAAGATATAGGGATATAGAATAGTAACAGTCCTTGATTTGTGTGTGTGTATTGTTTTTTAATTGTGGTAAAGACACACAACATAAATCTACCCTGTTAACTAATGTTTAAGTTACGGTACAGTATTATTAACTCTCGCTGTAACGCAGATCTCCAGAACTTTTTCATCTGACATGATTGAACCTCTACACTCATTGCACAGCAATTCCCCATCCCCATTCTTCCCCCCAGCCCCTGGCAACCACCATTCTACTCTCTGCTTCTATGAGTTTAGATATTTCGTATCAGTGGGATTGTACATATTTGTTCTTCTGTGATTGGCTGATTTCACTTAGCATAATGTCCATAAAGTTCATCGTGTTGTAGTATGTGACAGAACTTCCTTCTTTTTAAAGGCAGTGTAATATTCCTTGACTTGTATTCTAAACGAGACTTTTTTCCTGAGTTTTATACAAATAAAATTAAACACATATTTTGTCTCAACACACTTTTCTGCTTCTGCAGGTAGTTCATGGTGCCCTCACCAATGCAAACATTTTGGGGCAGATCGGCCTAGTACTCACTCACATATAAGGATGGTTCTCTTTACCTCTGATGTATTCCCAATACTGCATGATTATTTTTTTTAAACTATTTTTCATTAGAGTTAGGTTTACACAAAACAGAAGTCTTTGTCTACAAACATGGCCTTTTTAATTGAACGAGCAGACATTTTTGGGACAATCTAGATTCTTGTCCCGACTCTGCACATCTTGGGAAGACTTCTTCCCACTGTGGGCCTCAGTTTCCTCATCTGTAAAATGGAGAGGTGAGACTAGATCAATGGTCCTCATTGAGGGCCATTTTTCCCTTCGGTGAACATTCGGCAATGTCTGAGGACATTTTTGATTGTCACACCTGGGGAGGGATTCTACTGGCATCTACTAAGTAGAGGCCTTCTCCCTTCCCACCAAAGAATTATTCAGCCCCAAATGTCAATAGTGCTGAGGTCGAGAAATCCTGGGCCAGCTGATATCTACCATCTCTAAAATGCCATGACTCTTTCCATCTCTTCAATTCTTCCCTTCACTCTCTCATTGGTTGGGGCCTAAAACACAAGTGTAAAGTAGGAGAATTTATCTAATCTCTCTCTTCTCCTTTCATACACTTGTCCTTCTCAAGCTTTCATTTGCTTTCCTTTCCTTCACCGTTTCATCATAATCTGGGGTGGGATTAAGAGGTGTTTTCATTTGGACAGAGTTTAAACTCTGGGTGGCATCAGGCTGGCTTGAGGGAGGAAGACATCTGATTAGCCTAGGCCTTTGCTGTCACACAGCTTCTTTCTCATGCTTTGAGTCCACGTGTGACACCCCCTGCCCCCGCCCCACCTGCCCAGTTATGTAAACTGGAGTGTGCACTACAGTTTAGTATCAAAATAAGATGATGTTTGGTTTTCAGCCGCTGTTAGATTTTGCTCTTCATGTTTTCCTATCCTGATGGGCACTGTCTTAAACAGAACTTTAATGTGTAAAAGCAGAATAACAGGTATACCTGTCTATGTGGATTTAGTCCAGAGAACCAAAGACATCCCTTGTATACACCTTGCTTTTAAGACGCCATCCTTAGTGATCTCTGGCATGTCTTCTATGCTAGAAACACATTAGCTATTCAAACACACAAGCCAGAACCTAGGTGTTATCTTTGAGAATTCCCTCTCTCTCAGCTCTCAGACTAAATCCATCTTCAAGTTCTATCGATTTTGCCTCCTAAATATCCTCCAAATCCACCACTTAATGCCTCCTCTGTCAATAACTCCAGGACAAGTTCCTATCACCTCATCCTGGACCACAGCCAGCTGCTCTTGACTCCTCCAAAAACACATCCTTCCTCGTCCCCTCCAGTCTTTTCTTCACATTGAAACAAGATCCACCATCTCAAAACACAAACGAGATCACATCTACCTCCATCGAAAAACCCTTCAATGGCTTCCTACCCTGCTGAGGGCAAAGGTAGAGCTCATTTACGGGGCCTCCCTGCTCTCTGCCCTCTGCTGCCAACCACTTCTCTGAACACGTCTCTCCCCTGCTTTTTCCTCATTATTTTCTACTCTAGTGACAGTGGCCACATCTTTCAGTCCCTGAGCTCTTCATGCACCTTCCTACCGCAGGGCCTTTGCACAAGCGTTTCTTCCCGTTCACTTCTCCCTCACTCCAACTTCTGTCTCAGGTTGGGCTCTCCGAGAAGCAGACACTGAGACTGGGACTTGAGTTTGTATAGTTTGTGTGAGAGGTGATCCAGAAAGCACTGGTAAGGGAGTGGGGGAAGGGAGATGAGCTAGGAATGAAAGAAAGCCAACAGCAGATGCAATGATGAGGTTCCTGGTGAGGACAGTGAGGCTGTTTCACTGGGGACTTCTAGAAGGTGGTGTAGAACATGCCTTGGAGTTGTCCAGCCTGAGGGCTGAGGAAGTTGAGACATTTGTATACTAATTCCCATTGGTCACTGTTTGAGGGCTATTCCTGGGAGTGTCAGCTTTCTGGTACTCCTGGCTTGCCTTGTGTGTGGGCTGAGACTACCCTATGGCCAGAGAAAGCACTTGGGCTGCGCACTGACATCGTCTGCTACACCATGATGTGCCCTTCTTCACCTGCTTAATTCCTACCCATTCTCAGATCTCAGTTCCAACATCACTCTGTCAGGAAGCCTCTCCAGACCTTCCTGAGGAGGTCAAGTGCCCTAATTATTAGCATTCGCAGCGCCATGGTCCTTTCCTTTGTAACATCTGCCATAGTGTGGTTATTTCATTAATATCAGTCTCTCCCACTACATTGCAAGCAACATGAGGACAGGAGCTAGGTCTGTTTGTACTCACCTGTGTCTTTACTGGTACCACGGTGCTCAACCCAGGTTTTGAGGAATGCAAGATGGATGCTCTTTAATTTTGTTCTTTTTTCCTGTTAACTGAATATACAGTTTTTCTTTTATTTATACTCTTTTAAGCACATCTAACAATTCCCATATTTGGATTATATTCTTCATGAAATCTATTTAATGTTAGGATTCGAACTTTGTCTTACTCAAGTTATAGAAAAATCACAAAGGTAAAAAAGAAAATCCAAACAAGTGCTGAAATACTGCTGTATAGACATAGATGGAGGTGTTCAGATATAACCATTGACTGGCAGACAGTGTTATCCTGACGTGGCTCACAGTTTATATGAAAGATGATTTTGGCGTGTTGCTATTGAAAAGGAGCGTGGGATCTACAAAAGTCTAACGAATGAAAGCTAAGGACTGCGCTCTGCGTTCATTGATCTCTGCTATGATTCAGGGTAGAGCCAGCCCATAATAGCTCTGGGGTATGGTCTATTTCTTTTAGAGCGAAACTCCTGTTGCTTTGGTAAAGGGTGGATGTAATTGCTTCTTGGGAGTACATTAGTCAGGACTCCAATACACTCTACTACCAGGGGAAAAGTGGGGCAAAAATACGGGAAAGATGGAGTGGGGAGTTTGTAATATAGGATCAAGGTTAAAAGAAATATAATAGGTCACATTCCACCTCATTCTTTCTGTCTTATTCTCATCTCCTTCTCCTCACCTCGTTGATTCTCTTTGTGTTTTCAGTATTTTCTTCTGCTGTAACAAGGCTACTTCCGTGTCAAAGAATAGATGACTACTGGTATCCCCAGGGATACATAATCTAGTAGCCTCAGTAACAAGAGATAAAACCTGTCTCCTAGTACCCAAATGCCAGGGAATTGATTGGTCCCGCTTGAGTCACATGTTTGTTGCTTGGACCAGTCCCTGTGGTGAGTGATAAGGAATACCACGATTGGCGAGCTTGGATGGGGGGTGGGGATATTATGAGTGGCAGCCCCGCCAGAACCACATGGAAGAAAGAAAGAAGGTTGGTTACTGAAATAAGGGGGAAAATGCTGAGCACAAGGAAACAACAGATGCCCCTATAAGAAGGAATTGGTTTGATTTTTCATTAATTCATTCAGACACTAAATCGTTTATTCCAAAAATACCTAATGATTCTCTGTTGGGACCAAATACTGTCAGACATAGAAACAGAAGATAGTTTCCCTTCTCTAGTAACTCATTATGGTGGAGGAGATGCATAAGCATAGAATTATAATAGGCATCAGCTTTCAAGAGCTTATTCTATTAGAGTAATGCAACGGCAAGAAATTTAAAAAAAGTTTCTTAGGTACTTCCAAAGGAGCTGGGAGCTACCATGAAAATGAGAACCACCTTTATTCCTTCTGACTCCAGCCATGACAAAGATAATTAGTTACCCTACTGCTCTAGGCGTGAGGTGGAGGGAATGGGGCGGAGGAAGCTCAAAAATACATTGAGCATCTACTCAGACAAAGAGTCCTGCCAGTAAGGGGAGATTAGGGAAATTCCAAGGATTCTCTGATAGAGAAAAGCTCTTAATCAACTCTTCCTGGACTTTGAGAATCAACCCCTATGTCTAGAGCTGTAAGAGTCAACACCTTTCTGGTTTGCTGGGAGAATTTCTTAGCAAAACTTGACTATATGCTAAGCTTGTCAACCATCAAACACTTACAATATTGCGATTGTTTGAACAATCTCACTTCTTAATAGTGCTCTCAATCAGGTATCCTCCTGTGGAATTTCAGTGGCCTTGGCCAGTGTTCCATGAAGACACTATTTTCTGCAATTCAGTATTCAATTTGGAAATTCCCCTGGTCTCACCTGCTTGAGAGGTAAAAAATATATGCTTCATAATAACAATAACCAAAGGCAGTCGCTGCTAAGTGACTTTATTTCCCACTGAAAAACAACAATGATTTAGGGTAAAGTTGGCCAGAGTCGTCTGATCTAGCAATAAAGGACTGTTTTCTTTAAGTTCTACACAGCCTTTAACTGTCTTACTGCTGTCTAACCCCACACAGACCTCCCTAAACACACATTTCCAGCACTCTACTTGTTACAGCCCTCAACACTTAGGCCTGAGAACTCGGGGAGTAGGGAGATAAAGGGCTATAACTCACACAAGTTCTGAGATTTCTTGTGGAGAAGAGACCGTCATTACTTCTGCCCACGTAGCAGGCCTGTTAGTAACATATCTTGCACTCTGACACAAGGTAGCCACACCTGTCATCTCAAGCTTCCTAAAACAGGTCAGTCCTCAGAGGGGTTTCAAGGAAAGTCAGCGGCAGGAAGAGAATGTACTTCTTTCTTTCTTTAAAATTAATGAATTTTTATGGGAGTATAGTTGATTTACAATGTTGTGTTAGTTTCAGGTGTACAGCAAAGTGATTCAGTTATACATATACATCTATCCACTCTTTTTTAGATTCTTTTCCCATATAGGTCATGACAGAGTATTGAGTAGAGTTCCCTGTGCTATACAGTAGGTTCTAATTAGCTACGTTTTTAATATAGTACTGTGTATATGTCAATCCCAATCTCCCAATTTACCCCTCACCCCTTTCCCCCCTTGGTAACCATAAGTTTGTTTTCTACATCCATGACTCTATTTCTGTTTTGTAAATAAGTTCATTTGTACCATTTTTTTAGATTCCACATATAAACAATATCATATGATATTTGTCTTTCTCTGTCTGACTTACTTCACTCAGTATGATAATCTCTATGCCCATCCATGTTGCTGCAAATGTCATTATTTCATTCTTTTTTATGACTGAGTAATATTCCATTGTATATATGTTCCATGTCTTCTTTATCCATTCATCCGTCAATGGACATTTAGGTTGCTTCCATGAGAAAGTACTTATTTCTAACAGGAACAAATCTTATTATTGACTTTGGCATAAAAGACCAACTTGGATAAGCAACTTTAAAGATACGCCAAAGTTCTAGCATATGTAAGCAAATCTGTTAAAAGTACTAGGGAAGTCATTTGTTATTATCTAATCCAACTTCCTACTGTGACAGAAGGGAGCAATAAAATGATTTTTCCCAGATTACACTATGGGTGAGGGGCAGAGGAATGGCCATGCTCATTCTGTGCCTTTCTGGTACTTTCATTTTGGTACTGCTAAGGATGCTTTTATCTACAAGTGACAGAAATATTAGTTTGAACATTTCTCAGGCAAAAAGAAAAATTTATCACCTTACATAGTAAGGTTGGCAAGTAAGAGTTTCCAAGGTTGGTTAATTTACAGTCTCTATCATGTGATCAAGGATTTAGGCTCTTCCATTATTAAATCCTTCTGCTCTGCTCTTATCAAAATGTTGGAGTTTAACCTCTCAGAATTGCAATATGGCTTAAGTATCACTTCTCTATACATCATCAACCAAAGGCTAGAAAAGAAATCCTCTCCCCCATTCTAGGGACTCTTCTTAAAAATTTTATTTGATTTTAAAATTAAAAAATTTTAATTGTGGTAAAACACACACAACAGTAACTTTACATCTTAACTATTTTTATGTGCACAGTTCAGTAGTGTTAAGCTCACATTGTTGTGCAACTAATCTCGAGAACTTACTTATCTTGCAAAGCTAAAACTCAATACCTGTTAAACAAAAGTCCTCCATTTTCCCCTCCCTCCAGCTCCTGGCAACCACCATTCTACTTTCTGTCTCCGTAAAACTGACGATTTTACATAATTCATGTAAGTGAAACCTTACGGCATTTGTTTTTATATCTGGCTTATTTCATTTCACATAATGTCTTCAAGATGCATTCATGTTGTAAAATGTGACAGAATTTCTTTCCTTTTTAAGGCTGAATAATATTCTATTGTGTCTATATACCATATTTTGTTTATCCATTCAGCCATCAACAGACATTTGGTTTTTTTCCACCTCTTGGCTATTGTGAATAATGTTGCTATGAACATGGATGTGAAAATATCTCTTCCAGTCTTGGGGCCCCTTTTAAGAGCAAGGAGAACTTTGGCAGAATCCCCCAATGAGTCCTCATATCTCATTGGCTGGAAGTG
The DNA here is from genome assembly GCF_003031525.2 of Neophocaena asiaeorientalis asiaeorientalis. Classification (NCBI taxonomy): domain Eukaryota; kingdom Metazoa; phylum Chordata; class Mammalia; order Artiodactyla; family Phocoenidae; genus Neophocaena; species Neophocaena asiaeorientalis. Next base: position 3,551,946 of record NW_020174429.1, read on the forward strand.
CACCAATCAACAGCAAGGCAAATGGATTTACTGTGATTTGCTTAGGCTAGAGGTTCTCAAAGTATGGTCTGCATATCTCTATGGATCCTGAGATCATTATAGGGGGTCTGCAAGTTCAAAACTATTTTCATAATAATAACAAGATGTTATTTGTCTTTTCTACTGTGTTGACTTTTCCAGTGGTGGTGATGCAAAATCAGTGGTGGATGGATAAAACTCCTGGTACTTTAGCATGAATTATGGTAATGACATCAAATTATGTTAGTAGTTAAAAAAAGCCAGTTGCACCTAAGAATTACTTGGTAAGGTGGGAGAAACTCTGAATTTTATTAAGCACACATATTTAAAATATTTTGTGCAAGCAAAAGTATGATGATTGTCTCAAAGAGAAGCACTTTTTTGTTGTTGTTGTGGTACGTGGCCCTCTCACTGTTGTGGCCTCTCCCGTTGCGGAGCACAGGCTCCAGACGCGCAGGCCCAGTGGCCATGGCTCACGGGCCCAGCCCCTCCGTGGCATGTGGGATCTTCGCGGACCGGGGCACGAACCCGTGTCCCCTGCATCGGCAGGCGAGCTCTCAACCACTGCGCCACCAGGGAAGCCCGAAAAGCACTTTTGATGTTGTGTTACAAGCTGAGCTAGTGTCCGCCACACACAACAGAACATCATTTTTACTTGAAAGAACAACTATCAGACAAACTATGGCTATTCAGACATGGGTTTTTGGCAGATATTTTCTTGAAAATGAACAAAGTGAGTCTTTTACTTTAAGGAAAACAACTGACAATATTTACCACCAATGATAAAATTAGAATCTCAAGCAGAAGTTAGAATTTCAAAAAACTTTTACCTGGGCACTGTGATCTTGACAACTTCCCAATCACTAAGGACTTTTATGATGGGAATGGTAGTGATATAAATGAGTGATTTTTTTTTGATATTGTATAATGAAACACGTCAACATGTAGAAGATCTGCTTAGCTTAGTAAACCAATGTCTCAAATGATGAATGCATGATGCTACAAAATCATGTGTGGGTAAAAGAGCCATTCAAAATTCAAGATACATCTGTGGATTTTAATGTAACGGAGTATGAAAAGTTTAGTGAGTTGATTACAAATTCAACATGGCGGCTAACGTTTAGGTATATATCACTTGTCAAGTTTCAGTGTAATATTAGAGAAGAATATCCACAATTCTTGGGAGAAGCTATAAAAATACTCCTTTACTATCTACATATCTGTGTGAGGCTGGATTTTTACGATTTATCAGATTGAGTGCAGAAGAACAGATGAGAATCCAGCTGTCTTCTATTAAGCCAGACATTAATTTGCAAAAATAAAAACAATGTCTCTATTTTCACTATTTTTTGTTTTTTCATAAAAATGTGTTAGCATGTAATGGTTTAAGTGAATAAGTATTTAAAATTTTTTAATGTTGTTTTAAGTGAATAAGTATTGTAAAATTTATTCTTTTGTTTGCATTCTTTTAATTCAGATTGAGAGCATTCTAGTTTATAGTCCTTGAAAATGTATGAACTAAATTCAGTATTAGTTAATTTTGGAAAAATAACTGTATACCACCTGAGGCTTTATGAACGTAGGATGGCCCCAGAGGAATGCTGAAGGCTTCTCCTCTTCTTCTTTCCTCAGAGAACCCCAGTTTTATTTGGGTAGGAGTGTAAACTGATGCAGCCTTTATTATTTTAGGGAGGAGATGTGGAATTTGTTGATATCTATCAAAATTTCAAATGCTGATTCCTTTTGATCCAATACTTAACTGTTTAAAAAATTTCCTGCAGATATACCAAAAAAGTATGCTAAAATGCTCATTGCAGTGTTGTTTTAAATGGAAAAAGGCTGGAAACAACCTAAATGTCCATCAATAGGAAATTGATTGATTTAATACACAACATCCATACAACGAAGTGTTAGATCATTAAAATAAACAACGTATGTATTGTTGTTGAAAGATCTCCAAGATATTTTATTAAAAGTGAAAAAGTAATTTCATAACAATGGGTAAAATATGATCTGTGCTCCAGTTTTCTGTTACTGCATAAAAATCATCCCAAACTTACTGGCTTCAAACGACAACAACCATTAAATTTGCTCACAAATCTGCAAGTAGTTAGAGTTTGACAGTGACAGCTTGTTTCTGCTCTACCCAGAGTCAGCTGGCATGGCTTAAAGACTGGGGGTGACCTGATATTTGGGAGCTGGAATCATCTGAAGGTTTTCTCATTCACACTTCTAGCAGTTGATGTTGACTGTTGCCTGGAACACCTACACTTAGCCTCCCTATGTGGTTTCTTGGCTTCCTCACAGCATGGGGCTGGGTTCCAAGAACAAACATCTCAAGACATAGGAAGTGGAAGCTTCCAGTTTCTTAAGTCCTGGGCCAAGAACCTGGCACAGCATCACTTCTACCATATTCTATTGGTCAAGCAGTCAAGGAGCCCAGATTCAAAGGGAGGGGAAATATATTCTCCTTTTGGATGGGATGAATGTCAAAGAATTTAGTGTTAATGTTTTAAAACCTCCATGATCCCATTTGGGTAAAATCTTAAAAGTGTATACATGTAAAATGCAGATACATGCAAAAATTTTTTTCAGAGAAGATAAATGGAAAGGTGTTAACAATGACTACCTTTTGTGGAGAGGGAATATAGGTTGAGGGTGGAGAGAGCAGAAGACTTTCATTTCTAATTTCATACCTTATTGTACTATTTGAATTTTAGTCCATTTGGATATAATATTTTTATTAAAAATATAAAACAACAGCCCACCCAAACCAGAGTAGGAGTTTGTCTTTCCTCAGCCGTCCCTGTCAATTATTTTGTGTATACAGCAATTCTGTGAGGTCCTCAGGGTAGAAGTGACTGCCCCTGTTTTCAGATGAAGACCAGAGTTTAGTCTCAACTTCCAGTTCAATGTCTTTTCCTTTGCCTTGTAATTAAGAAAGACTCAGATCTATACACGTGAAACTAATATAATATTGTAAATTGTGACTATATTCAGAAAAAAAAAAAAAGACCCACATCTAGAATTGAGCCAATCCATTTGCAGGGGAAGATTTCAAAACGGCCATCTTAGCAAGTGTTGGGAAACATTTAGGCTAGGGGCTTGATGCTGAATCCAAAGCCATATGGTGATAATGGTAACTCTCCCAGTATCTAGCACATTGCCTGTCTAAAATCAAAGTTTACTGAATAAAGGAATGTAAAAGTCACCTAGCTGGTGAAATCTACCTCCTCCACCCTCAACCACAGTCAGACTGATAATGATAAAGTGGAAACTTGATTTTATTACTCTCTTGCTCAAAATTCTTCAATGCCTTCCACCTTCATTTATAGGAGAATAAAAAATCTAACACTTATGGTATGTGGTGGGTACTATATTAAATGCCTTGCAAGAATTAACTCATTTAATTCTCTCAGTAACTGTCATGTACTATTGGCACTATTTTTGTTCAGGGAATTCATTCTACAGATGAGGAAAGAAAGGCACAGCGTACTTAAGTAATTTCACACAGCTAACAAGGGAAGAATGAGGTCTTAAACCAAGGCAATCTGACATCAGAGGCTGTGCTGTGAACCATTTCTTTACTCTACCTTTGACCTTCTTTCTTAGCATTATTGACAAGTTCTCCGCTGCCCACAAGGGGTATCACAACCACAAAGATGCCGAGATAGTGTGTTAGTCAGGGTTCTCCAGAGGAACAGAACTAGTAGGATCTATATCATCTATAATCATCTATTTTTTGTGTATGTATATATTTATGTATTTTATTAATTTATATATAAAAGGAAATTTATTATGATGAATGGGCTCACGTGATTATGGAGGCTGAGAAGTCCCATGATCTGGTGTCTATGAGCTGGAGACCCAGGAAAGCCAGGGGTGTCATGCAGTCCAGGTCCCAAGGCCTGAGACCTGGGGAGCCAATGGTGTAAATCCCAGCCCAAGGGCAGGAGATGAGACGAAATGTCCCAGCTCAGCAGTGAGGCAGGAAGAAGACGATTCCTCCTTCCTCCACCTTTTTTGCTATTCAGGCCCGCCGTGGATGGGATCATGCCCACTACACAGGGGAGGGCAGTCCTCTTCGCTGAGCCTCCCGGTTCTAATGCCAGTCTCACCTGGAAACACCTCACAGACCCACCCAGAAAGAGAGTATAATCGGGGCACCCGTGGCCAGTCAAGTTGACATATAAATTTGCCATCTCACATGGAAATCAACGCAGTGTACAGGGCTAGTCAGGCTAGAATGGAGCCAACAAAGTGGGAGAATGTTGTTACCTCAGGACAGAGGAGCAGGTGGGGCCAGAGCATGTAGGGCTTTGCTGACCAGGGCAAGGGGTTTGGATTTTATTTAAGGTGGGATGGAAAGTCCTTGGAGGATTGAAAACAGAATAGTGATAAGATTTGATGCATGTTTTAAAAAGATTCCTGTGGCTTTTGGGTGGAGAACATGGGCCACAGAGGAATCAGGAGACCAGTGGAGAGCTCCTGCAGTAGGTCCTGCGAGCCTCCTCTGTCCCCATGTGCTGTGCTGGGACATTCCTAGTCCCTGGTTTCCTTGGTCATTTCTTCTACTGTCTATCCTGTGAACACCTGCCATCTTTGAAGATGCAACCACAGCCTCCCTTCTGAGGTTTTTTCTGACTCGTTTCCTCCAGTAAAATTGTCCAGGTCCTTCTCAGTGCCCACAGGGAACCCACTTTGAATATTTTATTTTACCGCTGTGGTATAATACAGAAATATATTTGGACTTTGTTCCTGGTTCCTGGCAAAGAGGAACTAAAACCCTGACATTTCCCGAGTGGTAGGAGTGTCTTTTGCTCTTCATGATGAACCCCTTTCATCACACCTGAACTTATGCTAACAAGGTAACTTAGGGAGGGGTCTCTAGGATGGAGCTGGTCACCCAAGAGGCCCCATGATTACAGTATTGGAACTTTCAGCCCCACTCACTCACCTCTTGGAAGGGGAAGGGGGCTGGAGAGTGAGTTTCATAAAATTTATTGAATGAGGAGATTCCGGGAGTTTCTGGGTTGGTGAACAAATCTAGGTGCTGAGAAGGTGGCATACAAGAGAGGGCACAAAAGTGTCACATCCCTTCCCCCATACCTTGCCCTAGGCTGTTCCATTTGGCTGTTCCTGAGTTGTATCCTTTATAGTAAACCAGTGAATGTAAGTTAAGCACTTTCCTGAGTTCTGTGAGCCAATCTAGCAAATTATCAGATCTGGGAGGGGCTGTCCAAAGCTCTGACTTTGTAGCCAAGTTGGTCAGAGGTGTGGGGACCAGACACTTGTGAGTGGCATCTGAAGCAGGGGAGGTCTTGTGGGACTGAGCCCTTCAACCTGCGGAGTCTGATGCTAGCTCTAAGGGGTTAGCGTCAGAATTGAATCAAATTGTAGGACGACCAGTTGGTGTCAGAGGATGATCGCTGATGTGGAAAACCACTACGTGTGGTGTCAGAAGTATTGTCAGGGGAAAAAAACTCTTCAACTGCTAAATTATTTTTTTATGTTTCTGCTTCCCCTTTAATAACCATGAACTCCTATGGGGAAAGAAAAAAATAAAAGGGACCATGCCATCCTCATCTTTGCGTGTTATCTCAGAACTGTCCGGTATATTGCACAAGCTCAATAAATATTTGCTGGTAACCGAAAGCAAATTAATTGCTATCTGGAGCAAATTATTGCTAACTGCCATTTCACTCCTTGTTCTTTTAGAACACAATACTTCTGAATTTCGAGAATGAACAATTTTCTGATATTTTTGAGTTTTACCTTAGTTATGGTACTGTCCAACATTTAATATCTACAGTATATCTATCTTTTATATTGCAGCATGCATTTATCTTTCCTGATGAATAACTGGGTAAACTCCTTAATTAAATAGATATTATTTTTCCTTTTCTTTTTATAATCCCCAACAGCTGGTAAAATACTACAGCTGTTCCCAAAATGTTTTGATGTGGCTATAATTTCTCTTATTAACTCTGGGTGGAGACAAGGATTGGACTCTATTCATTCTGTGGTTTTTCTCCCCTCCTAGCAGAAGCCCTTGAGCAGCTGTCTGCATTACTGGGGCCAGGGTGGAGGCCTGAGCTACTGTTTGTTTTGCTGCATTCTTGGCTGGAGGTCAAGCCCTGAGTTTGTTCTGAACTTGGGGAGCGGCTTAGGCAAATCTGGCCTGTTCGGCAATTGTCAGGTTCTTTGGGTAAAAGACTAGCAGCTTCGGGTGATTAGAGCGGAATATAGTCCCCCACGAGTGGGCTAGTGGTGGGATGTTACAATGAAAGCAAATCTTTGACAAAATTCTGCCACATACACAAGCATAAAAGCAGACATGCAACCTGCTCTTGGAAACTCAGAGGAGGCTCCTCTCATTGACTTCACGAGAGTGTTACTTCAAGGCGAATGCCATGATTTCTGATGACTTTGGAAGTCAAGTCAAACTCAGAGTCCAGAGTTGCCTGTCCTTGCCATCATAAATCATTGCATCCACATTGAATTAACGTTTTCACACAGGTACTTGTTGGAGTCCCTTAGAGCACAGGGACTTCTCTAAAGATTTTCCCAAAGGTATTAGGTCCTGGGCTTACCTGATCCTTATACTTCATTCATGTAGGCATGGAAGGGCCTGGATAATTTTTTTTAAAAATTTTAGTAGAATATACATAACATAAAATATTACTATTTTCACCATTTTTAAGTGCCACAGTTGTATGGCGTTAAGTACATTCACATTGTTGTGTGACCATCACCACCATCCTTCTCCAGAGCTTTTTCATCATCTGAAACTGAAACTCTGACCCCATTAAACACTCAACATTCTCCCCCAATCCCCCAGCCCGTGGCAACCATGATTCTACTTTCTGTTTCTACGAGTCTGACTGCTCTACGTACCGAATACATGGAATCACACAGTATTTGTCCTTTTGTATCTGGCTTATTTCAATTAGCATTAATGTCTTCAAGGAGCCTGGATAATTTTTATAGCAACCATATTTCTTGAATACCACGTATTTCACCAAAATAAGTTATTCCTAACATCCTTTATGCTATTTAACAAACCTGTGGAGTAGATTTAAGTAACAATATCTGAGGGGCTTAGTAGCCACCTCTGAACTGTGGATTCTTGCTCAGGGCTTTTCATATGCTAACTAATCACCTATAACGCGTTACATAGCTCATACTTTTCAAAGTCTTTTTAAAGTAAATTACCACACTGACACTATGCCATAGTTAAAATTCAAAAGCTCCTGCCAGGGCTTCCCTGGTGGTGCAGTGGTTAAGAATCCGCCTGCCAACGCAGAGGACATGGGTTCGAGCCCTGGTCCGGGAAGATCCCACATGCCACAGAGCAACTAAGCCTGCGTGCCACAACTACTGAAGCCTGTGCTCCTAGAGCCCGTGCGCCACAAGAGAAGTCACCTCAACGAGAAGTTCGCGCACCACAAAGAAGAGTAGCCCCCGCTTGCCGCAACTAGAGAAAGCCCGCGTGCAGCAATGAAGACCCAACGCAGCCAAAAATAAATAAATAAATTTAAAAAAAAAAAAAAAAAGCTCCTGACAGAGGTAAGTGCTGTGCTAAGTGTTAATTAGGATGTACTTTCTACATTGAGTAGCAGGTCACATTTTGGTTCTGGAAAGCAGCAGGGTTTCAGAGATGGGTTTCAGGATGTCTGGAGTTTTGCACAAACTCTGTGTGTGTGTGAGTGTGTGTGTGTGTGTGTGTGTGTTTCTGGGGTAAGAGTTAAGGATTTTTATCAAATTCTCAGAGGGGTGTTCATGATCTCCCTAAAAATGTTATGAGCCATGTTGAAAGGGAAAATTCTATTTTCTATAGTGTTTTTGAGTAAACAGATGGCAAATGGTCCAGATATCAAGGTGGGGTGGTGCAATGCACTGAATGTTCATGTCCCCTCAAAATTCATATGTTCAAATCCTAACCCTCAATGTGATGGTTTTAAGAGGTGGGGCCTTTGAGAAGTCATTAGGTCATGAGAGCAGAGCTCTCACGAATGGGATTCATATCCTTATTAAAGAGACCCTAGAGAGCTCTCTCGCCCCTTCTGCCATGTGAGCACACAGTGAGAAGAAATCCGTCAATGAACCAAGAAGAGGTCTCTTACCAGACATGGAATCTGACAGCACTTGACCTTGGACTTCCAAGCCTCCAGAACTTTGAGAAATAAATTTCTATTGTTTATAAGCCACCCAGTCTAGGGTGCTCTATCAATTGAACTGACTAAGACAGGTGGGAATACTGAGAAGTTCAGGTTTATTGCTTCTGAATTCTTGTGCCACTGAGCCCCCTGGTTGATGGTTGCTCTCAGCGCTAGGCTGAACTGAAGAGAGAAGCTATGATCCTCCTTGCTCCCGATTTTTTTGTCTTCTGATTACCTCCTCTAAACAACAGGTCTCTGCTGTCATTGGTGTCTGTGCCTTCATGAAGTTACACTGTTCAATAGCTCTAATTGCCACCTGGTGTGTGTGTGTGTGTGTGTGTGTGTTTGTGTGTGTGGTCCTTTAGCCTTAATTATGGTATGGCCTTCAGTATGAGTGTCCATGTTTTGTAATTCCTCTTATCAGAGTCAGCAATCTCTTATTAGACCTGCAGCCTTGAAGCTTTTCCCTACCCATGAGCGTAAGCGGAGCACAGGCTCCGGATGCGCAGGCTCAGCGGCCATGGCTCACAGGCCCAGCCACTCCGCGGCACACGGGATCCTCCCGGACCGGGGCACGAACCCGTGTCCCTTGCATCGGCAGGCAGACTCTCAACCACTGCGCCACCAGGGAAGCCCCCAGCAGCCTTCTTAACTGCCAGTGCTCTCTTGTGTGTGTTGATACCACTGAGGTCTTCACTGACACCTTTTTTTTTTCATGGCCAGTTTGCTCTTTCATATGTATATTTAGCATGTGGAAAAGATCAAAGAAGAATCAAGAATAGGACCCTTGCCTCTGTATTCCAAATTAGCAAGGTGACTGTTGACATTTTGAAAATATTTTTACAGTGATCAGCTAATGAGGGAGTTCAGGGAGGTAAGTAACATCAGGAATCTTTCAAGGCTAATAATTCCCTAATTTTTCATGGTAGCCTTTCCTCCCCAGACTTCTAATGCTACACCAGTTTGGCAAGCTGATATAAATCTTTCCTTGCTACCTAGGCTTTCCTAGGTAAGCAAGGACATTCCTATAAGGCAGAACTTTCCAAGGGCTTAGAGATGAACTCCCCAGGGGCCAAGGGTAAAGGTCAGACCTCTCTTTGGGCAAAATTCAATCCTTTATGACACAGTTAGCTTTGCAGAATCTAGCTGAAGAGTAGAAACCAGTTTCAGTTCCTGGCTTCCAAGATAGGGTCTCTAAGTGCACTTCAGAGACACCAGTTGTGATTTTCATTTGCAAGATGTTTATGTGCCGAGCCAGCTCCTTTGAGAAAAGTGGGGTTTGTGGGTTCCCTGAGAGTCAACACTGGAGGTCTAGAGTTTAGAATTTATATAGGTGAACAATAGAAGAGGGAACAAGGTAGGATGTGATATAAAGTGGTTTTCTCATTACACAGGAAGGCAGTAGGACCCTTCTTTGGCTGGGAGGAGGGGCTCAGGAGATAGAGAAGGGAGGAGGGGGCTTTGTCTTGACTCACCTGTGGCGTTGAAAATGGGATGGAAGTGAGGGCAGAAGCTCCCCAGATGCATTTGAGGACCTGGGTGCGGAAGGAACACCTACTTTTCCTTCTGCCTGGAAATCTTGGAGGAGAGCAGCTCACAGAATTATACCAATAAACTACAAAGATGGAGCACACGTAAAGCTTTCTGGGTTGTAAGCGAATAATATCCCCACATTAAAACGACACGTGTGGGACCATACGCCTATCCATTATTATGCTGTACGATACATAGACCAACAGAAGTCTGCCTACATGGATGGTAAGAATTAGTGTTATTTTTTCAAACACAATAGGCAATTTACATCTTTCTTGGTTAGTTGTATAATCTCTGAATAAACATAGCTGTGGGCAATTTATAGACGATCACATCTGACTATGTCTTCCTTGCCCAGATGTGGTTGATAAAATCCCTGCTCCTTGGCCTGGCATTCGGGCCCTCAGAGTTTACCCTCAGCCCTCCTGCCCGTCTTTATCTTCTGTTCCTCTTCCTCAGGCTGTCAACCCTCCACTAAACGGAACTCAGCAGCTCCTAGAAGTGCTTTCCCACTGCTATGCCTTTGGCTGTTGTTTCGTCCTGGCCTGACTTGCCCCATCTCCGCTGGGCTGAAATTCCACTTCCTCTGTGAAACCCTCCTCAGTTTTCCAGACCTGAAGCTGGCCTCCCGCGGCACATTGGCCTCACCTCTCGTGGGATCTACAAAATGCTGATATTTGTCATTATTATTTATGATCTGAACATAGGCCATCTCCTTTGCTCGACTGTCAGTTCCTTGAAGGCAAAGACCATGCCTTCTTCTCTTTTTAAAAATCTCTGTGTCTATAAGAACACTGGGTACAGGGCTCTGCATCCTCAGTGAGCACCTGCTGAATACAAACACACACACACACACACACAGATACAGACACACACACCCATGCACACACACAGACACACAGATACAGACACACACATGTGCACACACAGACACAGATACACAGATACAGACACGGGCACACACACACAGACACACGGATACAGGCATACACACACACGTGTGCACACACACATACAACTTCAGTCTTGGTCTCCCAGTATCTGGGAACTTTAGGGTGGAAGGAGTGAAGGTGTCGTGATTAGGGGAAGCTGAGGCTAAGCCCTGGTGCAGAGGGCAGAGGAGGGGCAAGCAGGTGGCTGGGAGGGGCCTTCCCACTGAAGTAGACTTGTCTTCCGGTGAAGTGGCTTCAGAGTCCTAGAGCTTGAGACTAAAAAGGCCAACACTTTTTCATCAGACCAGAGCCATATTTCTGTGCCTCTGTCATCAAATTTGGGTAGTAGGCTAGGGGTGTGGGCTGGGGTGGAGGGGACCCCTGAGGACTGGAGAACTTGTCTTCTGACTCTTGCAAAGCCTTCAGAGCAGAGAAAACCAGGTTTCCTTTGTCTTATCCTGTGTCCTCATGGTGGGACGTGAAGGGGACCAGGGGCAAAGGTCAAGAACACCATTCACAGAACTATGAATTAAGACAACAGGCGGGTTGGTCGCCCCTCCCTGTCTTTTATTTTTGTCAAGTGGTGGCGAAGGTGAGGATATGGTAGAGGCCATTCCTTTTGAGCTTTTTGAAACACAGATCTAAAATTGATATAACCTTGGCCAATCTGGCTATTTTAAAAGCCTTAAAAATTGGATCCTCTTTGATCCAGCAATTCTACCTCTAGAAATTTATCTTTAGAAAGTATCTATGACAGTGCACAAAGTCTGGCAAATGTGCTCACAATGATTCATTTTTAATAATAATAAAGATACATCCTAAATGTATAACAGGATTTGGGTAAATAAACAATAAATAAACAGACAAATATACATATTTTTACCACAGAATTCTCTGAAGTCAGTAAATATTATGTTGAAGATTTGGGGCAGCTTTCCTTAAAACTCTGCTCCCTGATTCAGGGCTGGTTGGTGTAGATGTTGCAGTGTCCCCAGCAGACACTTCTGTGCAGTGCCCAGAAATGAGGCACAGATCCCTTGACCTTTGAGACCGTCCCATGGTTGCTTGATTCAAACCTTGCTGAGGCCAGAGTGAGTGCAAGTTAAGAGTGGGACTGGGGGGCTTCCCTGGTGGCGCAGTGGTTGAGAGTCCGCCTGCCGATGCAGGGGACGCGGGTTCGTGCCCTGGTCGGGGAAGATCCCACATGCCGTGGAGCGGCTGGGCCCGTAAGCCATGGCCGCTGAGCCTGCGCGTCCGGAGTCTGTGCTCCACAACGGGAGAGGCCACAACAGTGAGAGGCCCGCGTACCGCAAAAAAAAAAAAAAAAAAAAAAAAAAAGAGTGGGAATGGTTTTGAAGCCTCCAAGCCCACATTTTGGGGGCTGGGCCTGTGCACAGGTGCTGAGCTGGCAGACTGCCTGTGTACGATGCTGCATGACCAGCCTCTCCCAGAGGGCACAGCTCGGGAGGGAGTCTGATCTTTATGTTTGGTGGCTTCTTTTTCTGTATCTAATCGATGGAGAAAATGGCACGGACATTAGGCTGAATTGCTGACCTGCCTGACATTAAAAGGATATTTCTTGACATGGAAAGAGGCTCGATATCCCTTGCTAAAGGAAGTAAGCAGTTCACAAAACTGCATAGCGCAGTCTTATTTCATTCTTTTTCATAGAAGCCTTATCTCTTTCCATATTTATACTTACATCTCCACCTCTATCTTTATCTATATATATGTAGGAAAACATCTAGAAAGAAGGCTTACCAAAATATTGACATCTGTTATTTCTGGGGTTGGAAATGCAGAAAGTTTTATTTGTGTTTAAGGGTTTTGTTTCCTTCCTTCCTTCCTCCCTCCCACCCTCCTTCCCTCCTTCCCTTCCTTTTTCTTTCTTTCTTTCTTTTTCTTTCTTTCTTTCTTTCTTTCTTTCTTTTTCTTTCTTTCTTTCTTTCTTTCTTTCTTTCTTTCTCTCCCTCCCTCTCTCTTCTTCATTCCTCCCTCCCTCCTCCCTCTCTCTGTTTCTCTTTTTCTTCTTTACAATAAAGACATATATTACTTGTGTAATCAAAAAAAAAAAAAAAGAATACTGAGCTCTGGGAAAGATTCACCTCTGATTTCTCCTTCTTCTGCCCACTAAACTGTAGTAAGGGGCTCCTGGTTTGAGGTGTAAGTGGCCCGCAGTGAGAGTCTGGTGGACAGAGCCCTTCATTCTGACTGGGGCATCTGGGAACGTCATGGAGGAGC
>NW_020174429.1:3564869-3569413 GCF_003031525.2 Neophocaena asiaeorientalis asiaeorientalis
GATGGTCAACTTGCTGGGGGACAAGGGGGGTCGGCAGACGCTCACACTTATCATTTTACATCTGGACCTCGGGTGCTGTCTATAGTCATTCTTTTACCCTTCTCTGCTTAAAAGTCTTGTCATGAAAGGAGCTTCAGGTTCATGGGGGCAACCCTTCTTATGAAGTTCCCCCCAGCATATTTCTCAGTGCTGAGCAGAGGGGAGATGTCCAATGAGTCTGCAGGACTTGAGTTGACACACACGAAGTCAATAAGTCATCCGCAGGGAATACTCCTTCCCTCGCAGGAACAGTCTCGAGGAAGGTTTGCAGGTGGCCTGTTTAAAGAGCGTCCTCCTCTAAAACCGTTCTTAATAGAGATGTGAGGGGTGTTTTGAGTAACCTTGTACTCACAATAGTTAAACTTAGCTTACAAATCCTTCCCTTTTTATTTATTGGAACGGATTCAGGGATATGCATGTGATAAAATAACTCAAACTCACTTGCATTCCGACATGCTTCTTGCCTGGGAGGCTGCCCACCTGCTGAAAATGATGTCTAACCTACTGCTTTTAGGATCCACACAGTGTAGTGAACCATTTTTGCTGATGGGTCCTTTCTAGTTAAATCCCTCTCAGGCTTATAAAAGTGTGACTACCAAGCCAGCAACAAGGCAAGCTGGCTGTACTACTTGGGGTCTTGTCAAAATCTGGTTCTGACATGGATGTGCATTAGTGGTCCCCTGACTTAACTCCCTCAGTGCGTGAAGAGCTGACAGTGGTGACAGCTCCGAGGTCAGGGAGATGGAAACCCTGGAGAGGAGCCATGAGGAGTGAGGCAAATGAATGACAGGAGAGAGCCCGGCCTGCAGGTCAGAGGAAGCCCCTCCCCTCTCTCTCCAGAGCATCCCTGTGGCTGCTGAGGACAGCAATTAAAGGATCAAGGCTTATCCATAGGGGGTGGGTCCCAGGCACTTGAAAGGAGTAACAGAACATGGAAATCATCTGAGGAGTCCCAGGGGAGAAGGTGGCAGTCCCTAACGCCATTCCCTCAGCCCCTGGAGAGCGTACTGTCAGCAGGAATGCTCACTCCAGACAGTTAGGAAGTCGCATCTGCTGCCCTTCAACTTCCAGAAGTAAAATGAATCCTGCTTGTTCTGCCGTGGAGTCACTTTGCTGCTCTCCTTTGTCCTACCCTGACTGCCAGAACCCCCTGGGTGCACCTGGGAGGGTTTTTAGAATGTTTCTTGCTTTCCAGACACCAGAGGAGCCTGTCTTCTTACAAAATGGTGACTTAAAAAAAGTTTCTGTTGATGATTGACAGATGGACGGAGTCCTGATAGCAAAACTATATTCACCTGCTAACTCACGTTTAACCCAATTCAAGACTAATTTGAATCCCAGCCTCAATCCCAACCTACGTCAAGTGAAGAAGAATGCATTAGTTAGGAGGAAAAGCTTGCTGAGAAGCCCCTCAGTGGACTTCTGCTCAGGTTCCATGGTTGGGTCAAATGCTCGTTCCCCAGCTGCTGGGGAAACTGAGAAAGTGAGTGAATGGCATTTTCACCTCTGCAGTGAGGAAGAAGTGTTATGGGGATGCATGTCGTATAGGCAGCCAAGAGCACCTGCCATATTTCCCTGGTGTCTTGGTCTCCAAGTAGCTGATCAGGGCCATTGACAGTTATGCCTAAAAGTCCAACCAATCCCACTTATCTATCTCAGCTTGTTTCTTCTCTAGCTTGTAAGCTGTTGCTGGAATATGGAGGTCTTGGTTCTTGCCCATGACACACCATCTTCTGCCATCATCTCTTATCATCTTGCCGTGTTGGCCAGAACCAATGTGAATCATTGGTGCCAATCTGCAGACAGTCTGACCAGTGGCCCCAACACTTGTTCCCCCTTTCTCAGTGTCTCCTTGAAAACCTGTCTTCCTACTGCATCTATATCCCACCAGCTCCATCCCCCATCAGTAGAGCCAATCCTGCCTTCAGGCAGGTCATTGACTGACTCTATGATAACCTTGTTGGGCCAACCTTAGTGGGGTCTTCCAGCACCTCGTCTGGTTCTTTCTTTAGTCCCCTTACTTATGAGTCTGAGAGTACATAATTTACAACAATAACTGTAACTCATGGGAATGGACCCATGGGGGTGCATCGTTGTGATTCTCCTCCAAATTGGTTGGCTTCCAGGAGAGCTTGTGTCCATGTTGTGCTCTGATTCACCAATTATAATTACCTCTAACAGCTTATAATACAAACCTGATTGTGACAAACCAGGTAGAAGTTTTGCTTTTCTCATATAAAAAGAAGTCTGAAGGAAGGCAGTCTAGAACCGATGCAAAGTATCCACAGTACTATCAGGGACTCAGTCTTCCTCATTATTCTTCACGCTTTGCCATCCCTAGTGGGTGGCTTTTGTTCTCAGGAGAGCAACATGACTCTTTCATCTAAGAAATCATATTTCATTCCGGGCAAGAAGAAGGGGAGAACAAAGAACAGTAAAAAGGGAAAGGCTTTCTTTTGTTTAAATGAGGAAACAAATTTTCCCAGAAGCTCCATGCTGTAGGCTTCTACTTACATCTTATTGGCCCTCCCTTCAGGTCAGGTGTAATCTGGGGGAAAGGGCAGTGTGCCTGAATCATGGAGCCTTCCTTTTGTCCATATATCCACAAGGTACTCAATCTCTATTGGTGAAGAACATCTTGCAAAACTCCCACATTCCCCAGAGTGCTGTCACATGTTTGCATACGGGCATTTCTGCAGGGTCTCCGGCTTCCTCCAAGGAGAGTTATTCACTTCTGCCTTCTGTCTTCCTCCCTCCCTTCTTTCCTTCCTTCCTCCCTCCCTCCCTCCCTCCCTCCCGCCCTTCCTTCCTTCCACAAATGCTTCTTGAGTCCCCAGTCTGTATCAGAAAATGTCCTAGACACTTAGGGACATAGGCCGACGTTGACCCCTCCTCTGTTGAGCAAGATGCTAAGTGTGGCCAGCAGATATCACATAAGAATCGTGGCTCTCCACTGAGCATCACCTGCTTGGAAGTAGCCAGGCAAGGGATGTGTGCTCGTGGCTTGTGAAGGGTTAAAGAGGTTTCTGGAAAATGTATTCCAACAGTCTGCAAACCTTTTGAAAGTTTGCTCTGAGAGGGAAGCTGCAGGCCCTGCATCTCCCTGAAGGGACGGAAGCCATCCCCATCCCTCCATGTGTTGACTTCATGCACATGTGGGAAGCTTGTTTTCCCTGTTACAGATGGCTGGACAAGTTAAATCAACTCCACACAGCTGTGGCACGAGATGCCCCCCTGCTTCTGCATCAGTCAGGAATCTTGCTGGTGATGGACACAGGGAGTCAGCCGGCGGAGAGGCCAGGCTTAAAGAGGCTTATGGCAATATAGACATACATCCATATCTGGGACTCAAGACTGTTTTGAAAAATTCTCACATCCTGAAATATGTACAGGATATTTAATTACACACGAAAAGAGAAGGTGTCTGCTGGGGAAACGCTGAATTAACTATTCACATTTTATATTATTAATAACCACTTACATTTGTCTAGCCAGTTATACCTTTCAAGGTGCTAATATATACTTGATCTCATTGGATCTTTAAAAGAGTTTTAAAATATGTTTCATATTATATATTTAAATATTGACAACTCTTTTCCTACCACCTAAACAAAGGCAATAAAGCTTCCACAGACACTGAATATCAATATCTTAGGAACACTAAACCCCACATTTTCACTTTCTCCTTTCTCTTGCCTCGTGATCCTGTTTTGTAACATGCATTTTGTACTTCTAACTCTCCCCCTGACCTTTTCACATTTCTGTTACCCCAGAGTGTCTTTATCCCCAATATTGTATCTTTGAAGTCCCATGCTAACCCACTTTGTTTTTGCTGTTTGAGTTTTTTTTTGCGGTACGCGGGCCTCTCACTGCTGTGGTCTCTCCCGCTGCAGAGCACAGGCTCCGGACGCGCAGGCTTAGCGGCCATGGCTCACGGGCCCAGCCACTCCGCGGTATGTGGGATCTTCGCGGACCGGGGCACGAACCCGTGTCCCCTGCATCGGCAGGCGGACTCTCATCCACTGCGCCACAGGGAAGCCCCGCTGTTTGAGTTTTAAAAAACAATTTCATTGAAGTAAAGTTGACATACAATAATAAACTGTACATATTTAAAAGTGATAACTTACTAAGTTTCGACATATGCATAAACCATCACCACGAGCAAGGTAGTGAACATATCCATTTATTTCAAGTGTTGGCCTTTACTATTTCTGGTCAAAGGAAGTTTAACTAAGATGCCATTTTATTTACATTTTCTGGTTCTTGAATATGTTTGAGGAGTACTCTCGTTCCGGTTCTGTACTCATGGGGCTGTCAGTTCAAGCTGGACCTCAGCCTTAATAAATGATATTTACACATATTCATGTCTCATCTCTAGCTTCTATTTCAGCAAATTCGTCCCATCTCCTGGGGTAGTTGAAAGAGCACCGTTTGGAGCTGGAAGATCTGAGTCCACGTCTCTTCCTTGCTTCTTTTTTTTTTTTTTTTTTTTTTTTGTATCTGGG
>NW_020174429.1:3570133-3598111 GCF_003031525.2 Neophocaena asiaeorientalis asiaeorientalis
TTTTTTTTGCGATACGCGGGCCTCTCACTGTTGTGGCCTCTCCCGTTGCGGAGCACAGGCTCTGGACATGCAGGCTCAGCGGCCATGGCCCACGGGCCCAGCCGCTCCGCGGCATGTGGGATCTTCCCGAACCGGGGCACGAACCCGCATCCCCTGCATCGGCAGGCGGACTCTCAACCACTGTGCCACCAGGGAAGCCCTTCCTTGCTTCTTTTTGATGTGTGACCTTGGACGATAACGACAATCATGACACACACCTCACCGGGTTATTTTGTATCACATGAGAACCTCCTTATGTAACAGGATGTTAAAATGGAAGTTTCTATACAGTCCTCAAGCCATGATACATGTTATATTCCAAAACCAAATCACCACATGGACAGTTTACAAAGAAAATGTCCCCAACCTGGTTCAAGATGTCTTGAACTCCTCACCAGTTTTAAGATAATAAAAAGAGTGGAGAGGCAAGGGGACAGAGAATGTGTGAGGGAATTTATTACTTAAAAAAAATCGAAGTATAGTTAATTTACAATGTTGTGTCAGTTTTAGGAGAATTTTCTTGAGTGACGACTGTTGCCATGATGTGAATCTCCACACCCTTGGAGGTCCAGTGGGGGCAGGTGACTCCCAGGGGACCATTCAGAGAGCTTGATATGTGTCCCTGCAGTTGGGGAAGAGCTGACTTGGGGGGACCTGATTTATGCCTGAGGAAGCCACAGAGGGCCAGGAACAGCAGTGTAGGTGGACTGCCTGCACTCCTGGGGACTTAGGGGACTGAGGGGGCATGAAGACTTCCTGGGGGGTCAGAGGTTTGTTGACCTCATGCTATTTATCTTCCTGCCCTGTCCCTGGAGAAGGTAAGGAGAGAGTGAAGAAGCCCTGATGGAGTCGTGTGGAGTGGACCACACAGGGCCATGGGTGATGGGGAACAGTGCCCAGAGGAGCAGAAGGCGGGGCCCATGTCGTGGGAGTGTGGCCAGAGGGGCCGGCAGAGTGGCCTCCAGTGGGTCCAAGAAAGCACCTGTGAGGGAAGAAGTGGCTCTAAACTTCCACCTACCGACCAGGAGAGCGGAAGCTCTCAGTCACAAGGAAAACTTCTTGCCCCTCCTTACCCCTTCTCCTCTTCTCTCCCCATGTGGCAGTCCATGGGGGACATCATGCCACCTCCCATGGGTCTGGGAGGGTAACGGGGAAGTCTCACCTTGAAGGTGTCTTATAATTTCTGAATTGGGAGATTTTGCCTCGGGGGAGCAGAAGAGTCAGAGGATCTGACCATATTCCCATCTAGGAACAGGTGAAATGCATTCCTACATTTTAAAGGGAAAGTGAAAGATAAAGTTGTGTTTTAATTATATCACAAATGATGCTTCCTTATCATACAGGTTATACCCTTAAACTGTAAATATGCAAATCTTAGTGACTGTTCAATACACCCTTTATCATAACCTCTCCGCCTACTAAGACTGGGGTTCTAAACCTTGAGCTGTGTCGAATTGCCTGGAGGGCTTGTTAAAGCACAAATCGCTGGGTCCCGTTTGGAGTTTTTATTTAGTGTGTGGTATTGTGATTTATAGCAAGAAATATATATTTGGTCTTTTCTGGCACAAAGCTCCAGAAATCCTTGGAATCCCCCAAGTGATGAGAGTGGTAAAATGTCTTTTGTTATGTTAACAAGGTGACTTTTGGAATGACCCCAGGTAACCTGAGGATGGGGGCTGGTTGCCTGCAGAGCTAACCCTGTGATTGGAGGGTTGGAACCTTCACTCCCAACCCCTGACCTTCGGGGAGTGGGGAGGGGCTGGAGGTTGAATCAATCGCTATTGGCCAATGACTTAATCAAGCATGCCTGTGTAATGAAGCCTCTATTAAAAACCCAAAGGGGAGAGGGTTTGGAGACTGTCCTAGTTGGTGAATACGTGACTTGCGAAGGGTGATG
Source organism: Neophocaena asiaeorientalis asiaeorientalis (assembly GCF_003031525.2). NCBI lineage: Eukaryota > Metazoa > Chordata > Mammalia > Artiodactyla > Phocoenidae > Neophocaena > Neophocaena asiaeorientalis. The sequence goes on from NW_020174429.1 coordinate 3,572,070, forward strand.
CTTCTCACATACCTTGCCCTGTGCGCCTCTTCCATCTGGATGTTCCTGAGTTACATTCTTTTATGATAAACCAGTAAGTAAAATGTTTCTCTCAGTTCTGTGAGTTGCTCTAGCAAATTAATCAAAGCTAACGAGGGGGTCGTGGGAACCTCTGATGTATAACCAGTTGGTCAGAAGTACGGGTAACAAACTGGTCTTGCAACTGGGTGTCTGAAGTGGTGGTGGTGGTAGGGTGCTCAGTCTTGTGGGACTGGGCCCTGAACCTGTAGAATCTGGTGCTGTCTTTGGGTAGATGGTGTCAGATTGAGTTGAAGGCTAGGATGCCCAACAGTTGTCTGGAGAATGGCTCCTTGTTGGTATGGGGGGAACGCTTACCTTCCCCACCCAATTCTGGAAACTGGTCTCAGAACACCTGTTATAGTGGGCCTGGGGGCCCAAAATTTGCATTTCTAACAAGTTGCGGGTGTTGCTGATGCTGCTGATTTGAGGCTTACCCTTGGAGAACCATAGCTCTCAAAACCTGGTTCTCAGGCTTCCCTGGTGGCGCAGTGGTTGAGAGTCCGCCTGCCGGTGCAGGGGACACAGGTCCGTGCCCCCGTCCGGGAGGATCCCACATGCTGCGGAGCGGCTGGGACCGTGAGCCATGGCCGCTGAGTCTGCGCGTCCGGAGCCTGTGCTCCGTGACGGGAGAGGCAACAGCGGTGAGAGGCCCGCGTACCGCAAAAAAAACCAAAAAAACAAAAAACCTGGTTCTCCAATTGCTACACATTGGAATCAACTGGGAAGATTTAACTACTGATGCTTGGGCCCCAGCCCAGAAATCTGATTGAATTGGTACATCTATTTCATGGATTAAAATTGGAGTGACCAATTCATGGATTAAAAGCTGTCCCAGGAGTTGGAGGAGGAGTATTTACTTTTATTTTAAGACTCTCATTTATCTAATTGAAGGTGGAGACCTTGGCTTTCTGCCTTATACATTTTGGTATTATTTGAATTTTTAACAACGAGCCTATGCCACTCTTTATAACTAGCAAGCAAACGTGTGACTTTATTCTTTCCATCAGTTGTGCCCATTTTAACATGTATCACAACTCTTCCAAATCTTCAAGGACATTTGGAGCTCTCTTCCCTCCATCATTCTTTTGGTCACCAAAAAAATTCCTTCTTGATCTAATAAAATCTAGCTCAGTCTAAATTCTACCAAATTTACTATATATTGAATAATTTTCAGCAATTACTATGGAATGTTCAAAAAAACTTTATCCTATACCTTATACTTTATAGTCTCTAATCTTTATTATTTATTTATTTTTTTGCGGTACGCGGGCCTCTCACTGCTGTGGCCTCTCCCGTTGCGGAGCACAGGCTCCGGACACTCAGGCTCAGCGGCCATGGCTCACGGGCCCAGCCGCTCCACGGCATGTGGGATCCTCCCGGACCGGGGCACGAACCCGTGTCCCCTGCATCGGCAGGCAGACTCTCAACCACTGCGCCACCAGGGAAGCCCATAGTCTCTAATCTTTCTTTCTTTCTCTTTCACAATCCAGAAAATTCTACCAGTCTACTTCCTTCTCTGGTGTTCCAGGCATGTGTATGTAAGTAAACATCTTTATTCATGTATTCTCACGAATCAGTAGGAACACTTATCGAGGACTTATAATGAGTCAGACACTTGAGAATTGTTTCCATTTTACAGATCAGGACACGAAGCCTTAGAAGATTTCTAATTATATTTGTAGCTTCATAGGTGCCCTTTCTGCCCAAATATTTATTGAATATGTCATTAGTAAACAGCAGAAATGTGTTCAGTTTCTGACTCGATGGGTAGCCCAGTTGTCATGAATTCTTCAATTAGCCTTCCCAAACTCTGCCCAGAGACCCTGTTTATTACAGATTGACTTCTGATGGCTTCTCATGTGTCTGCCTTTTTTAAACATGCAATTGAAATATTCTTGTATGGAGGAAAGATGACTTTTGGGAAGCAGTTACACATTTTATTATTATTCCCAGGCTCCCATTCATATGCAGCATTATAAATATACATCTGGCAACTGAGATTCTCTTTCTTCCAAACATCCTCATTTTGTATATTAAATGAGATTCTACCTCTACATGATTCCCTTTCCCTATTACTGACTTGTGGAAAGATGCCTAAAACCCACTCCCTTTAGGTATAATAAAATTCTCTCTAGGTATTAAGCTTTATTTCTTGTACTAAAATCACATCCAGTTTCTTCTCTCTCAGGGCCATACCAACTGTGACTTTAATGTTTTTCATTTTACTACTTTTATGTATTTCTAAATTGTGCTTTTTCTGTATAGATGTAATTTTATTAAGACCTACACATTTCCTTTGATTGCTCTCTCCTCATGGGTCCCAATCTTTGTTCTTTTAAAATTGAGGCCTATTCACTCTGAACCCAACACTTTTTTTTTTTTTTTGGCTCTCTCTTTCACTTAATTTCTGTGCTGTTTTCTTTTCTTCCTCTGTTGATTCATTTCGACGTAATTGACTATTTATTTTCCGTGAGTTAGCCATTCCCCAAAGCTTTTGTCTATAAGATTTTATGACAAACATTTTCAAAATACAAAAAAGTTTGCAGGATCTTATAGTGAGCATCCATATACCTACCACTCAGATTCGACCATTTACATTTTAGTGCAGTACCTTTACCACGTACCTGTCCCCCTACCTGCTCCTCTTTTACCGTCTGTCACACCATCTTCTTTTGGATGCATTTAGAATTAAATGGCAGAACCCATCAGCCCAAACACTTCAGCTGAATATTATTAGAGTTTAATATTTGTTTATGGTTCTTTTGTTCCCTTTTGAGGTAAAATTTATATACAATGAAATGCATAAATCTTAAATTTACCATTTGATATGTTTTGACAAGTACCTGTCACTTAGCCTGACTCCACAGACTGGGAACACAGTTCAGGGTGCAGAGCAGCTCTCCTGACCACGGGGCTCAGTGACTGCCTGTGTGGGTCTGGTCATTTGGCTGTTCCTACACCTAACATCAATACCATACTCACATCTCAGCTATACTCTCTGTCTCTCTCTGCTTCTATTTGCTTCTGCTGTCCTTCTCACCATATGCTTCTCTACTTCTGCTCTGTGTCTATCTCCCTCTTTGTGTGTATCATGAACAGCCTCATTATGAAAGAATCTAATTGGTTCAGTTAGTCACCAGCCAGTATCAGCCATCTCTGTTGAGTAAAGAGGGCTGTTTTTTTGTTTGTTTTGTTTTTAAAAATTTATTTATTGATTTTGTCTGTGCCAGATCTCAGTTGTGGCTCAAGGTATCTCAGTTGTGGCATGTGAACTCTTAGTTGTGGCATGCATGCGGGATTTAGCTCCCCGACTAGGGATTGAACCCGGGCCCCCTGCATTGGGAGTGCGGAGTCTTACCCACTGGACCACCAGGGAAGTCCCTAGAGGGCTGCTTTTGGAGTCAGGTGCCCAGTTTTGTAGGGAGTGGAGGGTGTTACCTGGCTTTAGAGGCAAATGATTGCTTTGGCCTCTCCCTCTTAAGGGGGCTATGGAACTGGCAGGCTCAGAGCACCATGTTCAGGACACATAGTGAATTCTGCCCTCACAAGCTAAAGTCTTCACAGATCCCAAATAAGAAGTACTAAGCATATGGATGGCTAACCCTTTCCTTCCTTTGCTGTAGTTTATCTCACGTCGTGTCCCCCACGTTGAACCCCTTTTGCATCTGCTACTTTGCTGGCACTCTTAGTCTCTCTTAGTATATAACTCAAGTGAAGTTTGCTGGAGGAGGCATGTCTTGATCTGCAAGGGCCTAATCTCTCTAATAGAACTTCTAGAAATCATCAAGAGAAAGACCTACAAACCAGTAGAAAAATGGACAAAGGTCATGAACAACCAGCTCACAGAAAAGCAAATTAAAAGAGTTTAACTCATGAAAAGATGTCCAACTTTGTTTTTAATAGCAAGCAAATATATAAAATATATTAATTACACATAATATATAATTATATATAACATGTATTATATAATATTAATATATACACATATAATAAAATAATAAAAGGAATAATAAGGGACACGTCCATCAATACTACTACTAATAAGATGTTATTTCTAACCCATCAGAGCAGCAAAACCCTAATCATCTAACTTTTAAGAATCCATAAAATCAAGTTTGGCACACAGGCCAGCTTCACATATCGCACTTCTCCATGGTATTAGTTAATGTTAGAAAGCATTTCAGTAATGATTAGAGCAATGATTAGAAAGTCCTCAGGGAAAGAAAAAAAATGTTACACGCAGATAAACTGTGCGAAAGTAAATAAACAATGACAGACATTTTCAAATATGACAGAACTTGAAGAAGGCAGTCATTTAGGAGCTTGGGATTAACAAACTACTATATATAAAACAGATAAACAACAAAGTCCTACTATATGGCATAGGGAATTATATTCAATACTCTGTAATAAACCGTAATGGAAAAAATATATATATTCTCTCTCTATATATCTATATCTATATATCTCTCTATATATATATACACAGAACTAAATCACTTTACTGTACACCAGAAACTAACATAACATTGTAAATCAACTATACTTCAATAAAAATAAATAATAAAAAAGAATGTAGTCAAGGCTGCCACATGTGTCATATGTATATATGGCATTCCGTAGACTGTAATATGAATGGTGCTCCCTGGAAATATGCCTTATGCACAACCTGCACAGATGTATGTAGCAGTGCTAAATATAGTCCTCACAAGACCTTGAAAAACTACTAAAGGATGTTTAGTTGTATAAAAGGTCAGTGGGGGAGCTAGAGCAGAAAGGACTAGCAGTAGGGATTGAATCTATCTAAATGCAGCAATAAAACTAACAGCAGTGGCAATTACGGCTCAGAACACAATGTGAACATTATGAAGAAAGGTAATGTACAAAAATAATTAAAAATATCACATGGTAGAGAGAATGATAAGGTGGGCAATGTAAGTATTTATGAATTTTCTCATTTCTTGTGGTGGCTCCAAAGATATTGTTTAAATCTGCAAATCAAGTAACAGGATATCAATACATATAAAGGTATAAAATTTTAAAAATAGCAGAAAAGAATGTTAACAGCCAAAATTGGGTAATAGGAGGGAAAGATGGTAGGAGGAAATATATTAATTTCATCTTCATTCATAGGTTTCCTAAAAAATAGAGAAGCTTGATTTTTTTTTACTGTGTAGTTCAAAAATTCATAAATAAAATGATAAATATCATAGTTTGAAAAGCAAAACCATCATGATTAAAAGATTGGATTTGAATTCAGACTCCCTAGCTTTGAATTCTAGCTGATTTGCTAGTTGTGATATCTTGAGCAAATTCATGGAATTCTAACCCTTAGTTTTCTCATTTGTCAAGTGAGATTATAATAGTGCTTATTTCATAAGGTTGTGAGAGGTGAATGCAATAACGAATCTAAAAGTCTTAGCAATAAATGTTACTTATCATTATTGTAAATAAATATTACCTATTATTAATGCCATTCATTATTTCATTGCTAACCAGATACTAGGTTTGTACAGAACACCAAATTGAAATAAATTCTGAGCCCAACATATTCAATGGATAGAAATGCTACGCTGGCACATCTCAGAGATACTGAAAACCAAACAGCATTATGATTAACACAGAGATTAGAGTTTTTGAAAAATTCACAGTATCAGCACCATCAAATTACCAACCTATCACTAACCCAGTAGAAGTCAAATTTCAGTCTTTTGCTGACCACTGTCATGATTTTGTAACATCTGGGTGGAACTTATATTTCTATTTATCTAATAGTTTTCTTTACTATTTACCTTATATTTTAATTATTTGAACAATCACTTACAATTTACCATTACAGTTTAAAATTTATTCACTTTAAAAAACTTAAGCTCATACTAAGCAACTATATCCATGGAATTGTTTTTGATGTTCTAGTTCAATTTTTTAAACATATTATTAAATGTGTGACTATAAAATAATTGGTCCATAGGCTCCCTAACATCATCTCGAGTATCACCCCATGGTTCACATAATACACTGTGGGAAGTTCTGTTTTTTTAATTCATTTAATAAATGCTTTTGCACACCTACTGTGTAATTGGCACTGTTCTAGGCAATGGAGGTACAGCCGTGAATTCCACCTACAAAACTTCCTGCCAGGGCTTCCCTGGTGGCGCAGTGGTTGAGAGTCGGGTTCGTGCCCAGGTCCAGGAAGATCCCACATGCCGCGGAGCGGCTGGGCCCGTGAACCATGGCCGCTGAGCCTGCGCGTCTGGAGCCTGTGCTCCGCAACGGGAGAGGCCACAAGAGTGAGAGGCCCGCGCGTATGGCAAAAAAAACCAAAAGAAAACAAAAATTTCCTGCCATCATGTAGCTTACATTCCACCAGGAGGGACAGATAACAAACAATAAAGAAATCCTTTTTTTTTTTTTTTTTTTTTTTTTTTTTTGTGCGGTACGCAGGCCTCTCAGTTGTGTTAGTTTCAGGTGATTCAGTTTCAGGTGATTCAGAATCAGGTGATTCACAGCAAAGTGATTCAGTCATACACACATATATACATATTCTTTTTCAGATTCTTTTCCATTATGATTTAGTACCAGATATTGAGTATAGTTCCCTGTGCTATACAGTAGGTCCTTGTTGTTTATCTATTTTAGATACAGTATTGTGTATCTGCTAATCCCAAACTCCTAATTTATCCCCCCTCCCTCCCCCCTCCCCCTTTCCCCTTCGGTAACCATGTGTGTTTTCTATGTCTGTGAGTCTATTTCTGTTTTGTAAATAAGTTCATTTGTGTCATATTTTAGATTCCACATATAAGTGCTACGGTATGATATTTGTCTTTCTCTAACTTACTTCACTTAGTATGATAATCTCTAGGTCCATCCATGTTGCTGCAAATGGCATTATTTCATTCTTTTTATTGCTAATATTCCATTGTATACACGTACCACATCTTTATCCATTCAAGCTGCACCAATTTCCATTCCTACCAACAGTATAGGAGAGTTTGTAATTATAAATAACATGGTCCAGAAAGCCTCACTAAGAAGTCTCCCTCTGAGAAAAGTCCTGAAGGAGGTGAGTGAGTGAGCCATGTGCCTAATTGGGGAAGAGCAAGTTCAAAGGCCTTGAGGTGGAAGCATGCCTGGCGTGTTCAAGGAACAAAAGGGAGATCAGTTGTCTGGAATGCAGAGGATGAGGGGATAAGAGAGGTCAGGAAGGTAACAAGGGGTGACAGACTGGGTAGGATCCACTACTACTATCACCACTACTACCACTACCACCACCACCACTACTACTATTACTACTGCTATGTGCGAATTCCACTATTATTTAGGGTATAAGGATGAAGGAGAGGAATATGGCAGGAAGACATAAAATTCTCAAATGAGTTTGTGTTCAGCTCCAAATCCTTAAATTTTGGCCTATGAATCTTGTGGTCCTTGCAAACCATAAACTCTGCGTGCCACTTAAAAATCCACTGCACCAAATTCACCACCTAAAAATAGGTGGTCAGTGATGCATAATGGAATAAAGAGGAAATGCTTACTGGCCACCGATGCAGGCCTGTCACTCAACCAGGTTCTGAGCAGAATGCAAAAGAAAAAGACTTGGTCCCCGCCTTCAGGCAATCTGTAGTCTGGTTGGAGCAGAAAAACTTAGAAGTTCTCAGATTACAGGGCTCTCTGAAGTTCTGTGCTGCTGGCTCAGGGCAGGAGGCAGGAGGGAACCAGGACTCTAGAGAGGATGGTGAGGGGAGCTTCCTGGAGAGGGCAGGCCTTGAGCTGCACCTTGAAGAGTGAATAGGCAGAGGGAGGGCATCCTCAGCAAGAACAAACAAGCAAAAGAACAGTGGTGAGAGCAATGAGCTTGCCCTGCCTGTGCAGTGGCTGGTGAGGTTACACAATGAGGGAGGACCTTGAAAGTTCAACCGAGGAGTTTCAAAGGTAAAAGATTAATTTACTTTTCCGCAAGTGCAAGCAGGAAAATGTACTGGTCTGTTGTAAGCCTTGATAGAGAAGAGATTGGCCAGAAGCCCACCTGGATATGCTGCCAGAAGAACGTCACTCGGAGAACTGCGGGGGGAGCGTGATGCTCCATGTAGCTCCCTTCATGCTTTGTGCTCGCCCCAAATTCCCTTTCCTATCTGCAGGCAGTTAGGGGAGCTCTCTTATCAGACCCATCTCCAGCTGCAGCAAGCCAGATGAAGGCAGTTACATGAATGCATTTTAAATGCATTACAAGATTAGAGATTCCAGAAATGGCAGGGATAAAGGCTGTAATCATCCTGATTTCAGCAGATAGAAAGGAATTCAGAGTGCAGAGAGATAAGAAAATCTGTTGTTGAAGGCAGGACCCAGGGGGAGGGGGTTTTAGAAATAGGCCTACCCCACACCCTCCCTCTTGAGTCAGAGTCTGGCCTCGGGCGGAGATCTCACACCCACCTTCTGCTGTTCCTGCAGCCCAGTGAATCCTTGATATTTTTCCCCCTTAGACACATGAGTCTTACTTCCCACCTCCATGCCTTTCAGAGCCCGAAGGTGGGGCACCATCTCTTCATCTGCTCATAGGTCTGATCTTTATTCTCTTAAAAATGAGCCAGAGGAATAGAGATACCATTTTGGGGAAAATTTCCAGGTTACCCTAGCTGCTGCTGCCTGATCTACAGGTTCCAGGTCTGTTTCTTTTAAGTAGTTCTTTGAGACTTAAAGTGCAAATCATTAGCAAAATGCAGAATCTCAGCCCTACCCCATCCCTACGGAGTCAGAATCTTCATTTTACCAAGATCCTCCCCCCACTCCCCCAACCCGCAGATGATTCGGACGCATGTGGAAGTTTGAGAAGGACCGGTCTCATTCACTCATTGGGATCAGGGCTTCAGGAAGAGGCTACTCGGACTGCAGTGTGAGAAGTAGACGGCTTGGCACTGCATTGGGTTTGGAGAGCCTGGCTCTCTCAACTTCTCTCTGGGGGTGTCTCTCCCCTCCCTCTCTTCATCCTGTAGACAATGGTTGAGCGTTTGCCATGTGCTAGGTACCAGGCTCGGCTCTGGGACACAAGCACGAAAGGACAAGCCCTGGCCCTTCAGCAGCTGACGACCCACTGGGACAAAAGCATGCAAATACCAAGGTAGAATACAGGGAGCTAGATAGCTGTGTCCCCTAAGCTGAGCCAGATCTGTTCCCAGGGGCCCCTTCTCCCCCTGAATTCCCTGGCAAACTTTAGGTCTTGCTACACTGACTCTAAAATCCCTTCTCTGCTCCCTCTCCCCCTTATAAATTTTTCCCCATGTAACCACCTCCTTGGGATGCTAGACTTTTCCCCTGTAACTGATTATTCCTGTTCTTAAGTTTTCTTAGTGAAGTTCCTTTCTTCCCACATAAAGTCCTGCCTAGTTTGCCTCCTCTGCTAGTTCTGGAGCCCGTCCCCCTTTCTCTAACTTCAGTACAATTAGCCTGATCCAGGCTCTTCGTCTTTATCAGGAATGATCCATTATCTTTTCAAAGAAAATGAATGAATTAATTAATTTTTGGCTGCATTGGGTCTTTGTTGCTTCGCGCGGGCTTTCTCTAGCTTCGTTGTGGTGCGCAAGCCACTTATTGCGGTGGCTTCTCTTGTTGCAGAGCATGGGCTCTGGGCATGTGGGCTTCAGTAGTTATGGCTCACGGGCTCTAGAGAACAGGCTCAGTAGTTGTGGCGCACGGGCTCAGTAGTTGTGGCTCATGGGCTTAGTTGCTCTGCGGCATGTGGGATCTTCCCAGACCAGGGACCAAACCCATGTCCCCTGCATTGGCAGGTGGATTCTTAACCACTGTGCCACCAGGGAAGTCCCTGATCCATCATCTTTGTAACTGGCCTTCCTGTCCTGTGTCTTGTTCCTGTCAAATCCATTCTCTACAGCAGATGGAGTGATCTTTCTGATACACAAAATCTAGTGCTCAGTAAACACTTCAAAGGCTCCCTGAGCAGGTTATGTTCTAAAGTCCTTATTAAACACCTTTCATGACCTGTCCTCTGACAGTCTAGCCTCCTCTCCCATGACTCTGTCTTCTGTTTTAGCTACAACAAACCCCGTGACATCTGGCTTCACCGTCCCTCTGCACGTGCGCTCCACTCATCCTTCTGCTTAGAATGGTGTTCTTTCCATTTCCACCAGGTTGATGCCTGGCCATATTGCCATACCCAGTTCAGCTTTCCTCTTCTGTAGGGTTTCCAACCCTAGCTGCACATTAGAATCACCCGGGGGGGGGAGCTTTTTAAAAAATACTGAAACCCAGGCCACACCCTCAGGGAATCTGATTTTATTTATGTGGGGACAGATGTCTGGGCATTGGTATTTTTTAAAAGTTGCCTAAGTTGGTGCTTCTCAAACTTTACTGTGTCCACAAATCCCCTTGGTATATTTTTGAAATGCAGATTTTGATTCAGTAGGTCTCATAGAGCCTGAGATTCTACATTTCAGATGTTACCAGTGCTACTGGTCCACAGACTGCACTTTGAGTAGGGAGGGTCTGGTGCAAATGATTCTGAAGTGCCCCCAGGCTGGCAGCACCCCTTCTATAGGACCCTTCCAGGCCTCTCAGCCATCACTCTTCTGTAGCTGCTCCATCCTTCTGTGTCCTGCCTTCTGATTTCTGACATTTCTTACCATAATAAGATTTCCTCAGATTTTCAGTGCAACCCTCAGTGATAAAACTACTCCAGTAAAAATTTAATAAAAAGAAATTTGAATATAAAATGAATAAAGAATAGATAAAGAAGATGTGGTACATGTATATAATGGAATATTACTCAGCCATTAAAAAGAATGAAATAATGTCATTTGCAGCAACATGAATGGACCTAGAGATTGTCATACTGAGTGAAGTAAGTCAGACACAGAAAGATGGATATCATATGATATCACTTATATGTGGAATCTAAAAAAAAGATATAAATGAACTTATTTACAAAACAGAAACAGACTCACAGACTTAGAGAACATCTTGGCATTTGCATGCTTTGTTCTTACGGTTACCAGAGGGGAAGGGTGGCAGGGGGAGGGATAGTTAGGGAGTTTGGGATTGAGAAGTATACAATGCTCTATTTAAATGGATAATCAACAAGGACATACTGTATAGCACAGGAAACTCTGCTCAGTGTTATATAACAACCTAAATGGAAAAATAATTTGCAAAAGAAGAGATACATGTGTCAGTATAACTGAATCACTCTGCTGTACACCTGAAACTAACATAACATTGTTAATCAACTATACTCCAATATAAAATAAAAAGTTTTAAAATTTTTGAATATAAAATAAAAAAATAAAATGTAATCTCCAAAAAAAATGCAATGAGTTGCTTCATGAGGGAGAAAATTTCATATGCCTTTTTACTAAGCAAACACTTTGGCATAAAGATACAATTTCCCTTTAAAATGCTTACGAGGAGATTGATAAGACATCAAAGAAACACATTTTCCACAGAAGCAAAGAAAGGGTGGTTTGTTTACCTAAGCAACAAAGCTCATGGCCTATTTGGAGTATTTGACGGAAACAGCATGTACAGATATAAAAAGAAGCTCTGAAGAATTTACAATAGTAATGTAGTTATGGTAACAGCTAATACTTACTAAGCATTTATTATCAAGGTAATGTTCTAAAATCTTTATATGTAATAGCTCTGTTCTATAACTTTATATGTAATAAATTTATTGTCCTTGGATGTAGTTTCTATTAATGATCCCCATTTTACAGACAAGGAAATGGAGACTCAGAGGTGTAAGTACTCAGCTGTGTGAACTAGCAGGTTGCTTAACTGAGGCAAGTGAGTTAATAGTAAAAAAGACCCAAAAGAACTAGAATCATCCAGAGGATAGAGACATCATTTAACATCTGTGAAAGATCACTGAAAAAGTTTTCCAGAGAAACTGCCCCTTCCCCAGCTTACGTTTACAGCTTACACACTCTTAGTGGTATTTGTGAGCATCAAATGGGCAAGGAAAAGTTTTTGAGACACGTGACTCATGATTTTGAATGCAGTTTGAAAACCTAGGGACCGATGAAAAAAATAAATGCTTCCTCTTGCTTTTGGGAGATTTACCAGGAAGAGCTGTCATCTCTTGTCTAAACTTCATTGCATTCTTATTTTAAAATACTTCAGTCAGTCCAGTCCATGTTGAAAAATTCTCCCAAAATAACATTTTAAAGATTAATGTTAAGTATTTAGATTTAATATTTGCATTTAATACTTAGCAGATATCTAAAAAAGCACATACCTGCAGTTGCATAAAGTATATATGGTATTTCTCTGGTGTAAAGGGCTCTGCAGGAATGAAACTTACCTTTATACAAGCACATCTATAGGAGATAAGCATTCTACTCATGATGGCCTGACAGCGCTCATTATGGCTGTTGGCCAAAACCCAGAAGGTTGTGAGTAGGTTTGTGCCTGGGTGGATTCTTTAACACTTTCTCTGCATGTTTTCTCAAGGGCCAGGACTGGATTTATTCAGCTTTTTATCCAGTTCCTGGCACAGTGCTCAATGTGTTTATTGAACTTAACCAGTATCAATAGCTAGTGTGTATTGAATGCTTCCTCTGATCCAGGCACTGTGCTAAGGCTTTTGCAGGGATTAGCTCATTAAAGCTCTTCATAAAGCCATGTGGTGTGCATACCAACCCAGACCTCTGATGACAGCCACCCTCCTGAGCACTATGTGTGGCTGCTTCTTCACCTGTGGGTTTAGGTTACCTTGAGGCATGTGCCCTTGGCAGCTGCCAGGCCCCATACAGCTCCAAGCCCAACTTCTCAACAGACTTTTTTCTCTTCCTGAGCTGTTTTTCTACTACCCAGCTCACAAGCTGGGCAGAAAAACTACTGACACAGCCCAAGAAATCCAGATTCCATTTTATCTCTCAATTCATCCCAGCGTCTCTACGTCTGCATCTCTATTCCTGCCCTGTCACTAAGTTCATTGATAGCATTTTTCTAGATTCCATATATATACATTAATGTATGGTATTTCTTTTTCTTTTTCTGACTTACTTCACTCTGTATGGCAGACTCTAGGTCCAACCACATCACACTGACATGTATACGCTACCACGTGTAAAACAGATAGCTAGTGGGAAGCTGCTGTATAGCACAGGGAGATCAACTCGGTGCTTTGTGATGACCTAGAGGGGTGGGATGGGGTGGGTGGGAGGGAGGCTCAAAAGGGAGGGGATATATGTACACATATAGCTGATTCACTTTGTTGTACAGAAGAAACTAACACAACATTGTAAAGCAATTATCCAATAAAGATGTAAAAAAAAAAAAGGTTCCATTTTATCCACATTCTGAGATTCTCTCTGAATCCAAAATCAAGTATATTTTTTCCATTTGAATTTTTGGAGCATTAATAAGTTGCAGTTGCATTCCAAGATTCTCTGAGAATCCTAATTCAGATATTTTTTTCAACTTGAACTTTTAAAGAATGAATACTGCTAAAGCTTTACAGTCAGACTCCACATTTAATTAGAAACCATCTTAAATGTGGTTCTCCCTCTTGAAAAGTCAAATAGCCTTATGATTTAGGTATTTTCTCCATTTTACAGGTGAGAAAACTGAGGCATAATAGTGTCTTATTCAAGGTCACACAGCTTTTTTTGGTAGATGTCACCATTAATAAGATATGACATATATAAGACAGATAACATAGGTATTGTTATCTCCATTTTATACATGAAGTAAAGAGACTCAGAGAGGTAAATAAGCATCATACTGTTTTGGTGACTGTAGTTTGCCGTATAATTTGAAATCAGGGAGCATGATACTTCCAACTTTGTTCTTTCTTGAGATTGCTTTGACTAATCAAGATCTTTTGTTTCCATACAACTTTTAGAATTATTTGTTCTAGTTCTGTGAAAAATGCCATTGGTATTCTGAAAGGGATTTCATTCAATTTGTAGATTGCCTTGGGTAGTATGGTTATTTTAACAATATTAGTTCTTCTAATCTATGAGCACGGTATATTTTTCTATTTGTGTTGTCTTTGATTTCTTTTGCAAATGTCTTATAGTTTTCAAGGTAAAAGTTTTTAACTTCTTTAGTTAGGTTTATTCCTAGGTATTTTATTCTTTTTGATGCAGTTGTAAATGGGATTGTCTTCTTAATTTCTCCTTCTGATAGTTCATTGTTAGCATATAGAAATGGAACAAATGTCAGGATATTAATTTTGTATCCTGCAACTTTACTGAATTCATTTATTTTAATGGTTTTTTTGGTGGTGTCTTTAGGATTTTCTATATATAGTATCATGTCATCTTAAAACAGTGACAGTTTTACTTCTTTCTTCCTTATTTGGATTCCTTTTATTTTTTCTTGTCTGCTTTCTGTGGCTGGGACTTCCAATAAGATGTTGAATAAAAGTGTCAAGAATGGGCATCCCTGTCTTGTTCCTGAGCTTAGAGGAAATGCTTTCAGCTTTTCCCCATTGAATATAATGTTGGCTGTAGGTTTGTCAGAAATGGCTTTTATTACATTGGGGTTTGATATGAGTTCAATCTTAAATTTATTGTGACTTGTTTTGTGGCCTAGCATGATCCATCCTGGAGAATGTTCCATGTGCATTTGAAAAGAATGTTTATGTTGTTGCTTTTGGATGGAATGTTATATATATATATCACTTAAATCCATTTGGTCTAATGTGTCATTTAAGGCCATTGTTTCCTGATTGGTTTTCTGTCTGGATGATCTGTTCATTGATGTAAGTGGGGTGTTAAAGTCACCTACTATTTCTGTGTTATTGTCCATTTCTCTCTTTATGTTTGCTAATATTTGTTTTATGTATTTAGGTGTCCCTATGTTGGGTGCATCTACATTTACAAGTGTTATATCTTGTTGAATTGATCCCTTTTTCATTATGTAATGTCCTTCTTTGTCTCTTGTAGCAGTCTTTGTTTTTAAAGTCTATTTTGTCTGATATAAGTAATGGAACCCAAGCTTTCTTTCACTTCTATTTGCATGTAATACGTTTTTCCATCCCTTCGCTTTCAATCTGTGTGTGTCTTTAGATCTGAAGTGAGTCTCTTAGAGGCAGCGTATAGATGAGCCTTGTTTTTGTAGCAATTCAGCTACTCTATGTCTCTTGATTAGTGCCTTTAGTCAATTCACAGTTAAAGTAATTATTGCCATCTTGTTAATTGTTTTCTGGGTGTTTTTGTAGTTCCTTTTTGTTCCTTTCTTTTTTTTTTTTTTGCTTTTTCTGTATGTGTATCTGTTACATGTTTTTGGTTTGGTTACTGTGAAGTTCATATATAACAAACACACACACAAATATATGATTATTTTAAGTTATTGATAAGTTTCAATACATTCTAACAACCCTGCATTTTTACTTCCCCTCCCCCAGAAAAGTGTACTGTTTTTGACCTTATGCTTTACATCATTTTGTTTTGTGTATCTCTTTACTTATTATGGATATAGATGATTTTACTACTTTTGCCTTTTAACCTTCCTACTAGCTTTATAAGAGTATGTTTGCCTGTACTAATTAGACTTACTACCTTTACTGTATGTTTGCCTTTATCAATGAGATTTTTCCTTTCAAATTTTTCATATTTCTAGTTTTGGTCTTTTCAGTTTAGAGAAGCCCCTTTAAAAGTTCTTACAAAGCTGGTTTAGTGGTGTTAAACTCTTTTAGCTTTTGTTTGTTTGTAAAACTCTTTCTCTCTCTTTCAAATCAGAATGAAAGCCTGGTAGAATATTCTTGGAGTAGGTTTTTTCATTACTTTGAATATACTGTGCCGCTCTCTTCTGGCCTGCAAATTTCTGCTGAAAAGTCAGCTGACAGTCTTATGGAAGTTCACTTACATGTATTGTAACTAGTTGCTTTTTCCTCACTGCTTTTAAGATTCCCTCTTTGTCTTTAATTTTTGCCATTTTAATTGTAATGTGCATTGGTGTGGCCCTCTTTGAGTTTATCTTGTTTGGGACTCTCTGTGTTTCCTGGACCTGGAGGTCTATTTCCTTTCCCAAGTTAGGGAAGTTTTCAGCTGTTACTTTTTTCCAGATCTGCTTTGTTCCTTTTGCTCTCTCTTCTTCTGGGAACCCTTTAATGCAAATGTTAGTGCGCTTGTTTTCAGAATTCCTTAGTTTCATGTGCTCCTCACAGCCCTCTGGAGAGTAGCAGCTCAGGAATTATTATCCCACTTTATGGTTGACAACACTGAAGCCCAGAGGCATCAGGACAAACTCACACTCCTCAGGTTGCTAAGTGAAGGAGCCAGGACTTCTGAAAAATACCTAGAAGTTACAGAAATGATGGCAGACACTGAGGAGAGAAAGGTCATTTTGTCTCTACAGTCTTCCAACTATGTAAGGCCTTCAGACTATTTTGCCAACTTGAGCTGTGCTATTTACTCTCGCCAAGGTGGATTCCGAGACTGGGTGAAAGGTGGTAAGAGAAAGAGGAAGAGAGTAATATACCACTTCTCATAACTCACCAGATCTTGCTGTACACCCCTGCTCTGTCTCCATCTCCACATTTTATAGATGAGAAAACTGTGGCCCAGAATGGGGAACTGACTTATCTGTGTAAGGAAAGGAGGTCTACTGCCTTTGGGTTTGCATAGTCTTGGAGTGGGCTTCTCTGTTTAACCCATGAAACCATATCAGAAGCAGGAAGGCTGTGCTTCCTTTCATTCTGATTAACTCTGCGCTCTGCTTCTCTCTCAAACATCTCCTTCATCAAGCCTCTCATTTGTTCTAGAATTTCTGGTGGCTCTCTGGAAGCTTAACCTCTTCTTTTGACTGTCCATCTGGCCCCATCCCACCCATCCATTTGGTATGCCTTGCTCCTTCCCAGACACCCAGGCACACACAGAGATCCTCAGAGGACGATTGGTTCCGGTCAGCCCTGCCTTGCCTCTGCCCATATGCTGCACCTCACTGACTTCAGGGTGAGCTGCCCACCCTCTTCTCTCCACCTACCTGCATCTCTCCCATCTTTTAAGACCTAATTTTCCTCAAGTCCCAACTTTCCCGTGAAGCCTTTCCAGGCTGATTAGCTCCCACCCATGTCACCCTCCTTTCAATTTAGCGCTTAAATATTTGCACATTTAGTAATAATAATAATAACTGGTTGCATTTTTGAGCATTTACTATACTCCAGGCTCTCTTCTAAGTGTCTTTCATTTAGTGACTTGTTCGATTCTTAGAGCAACTACTGTATGAGATAGAGACTAATATTACCACTTTGTTACAGGTTTAGGAAACTGAGGCAGAGAGATATTAGTTACTTGTCCAAAGTAACGCAGTCCCAGAGAGTCTGGATCTAGGATTCACACTACACTAAACTCTTTAAAGTGTAAACTCCTTGCAGTCAGGAGTCACATTTTCTCTTTCCTCTTACAGATCTATTGCTTAAACTCTCTGAGTAAAGAAAAGATTCCTTGTTTGCTCAGTGGAGATCATGACACCTTCCTTGGAGGGGAGGTATGAGGATGAAGTGATGTCATATCCAGGTTAGCATGGTGCTGGCACATGGTAGGTAACCAAATATTTGCCAGACAAGACTTAGGTTTGCTTCTTTTGATCCCACTTTTCTGTTTTTGGACAGAAAAGCAAATCTCTAAATTGTGTATCATTTACATCAATTAACATAGTGAGTATAAACAGATTTATTTCAAAGAAAGAATATTGAAAATTTAAAGCCACTACTGCAATCAACACTCAAGGTCCAACTCACCTGAAACACATAACAGTTTTAAAAGGGGGTTCATCTCCTAATTTGTACTGGGAGATAGAGCATAAGATTCATGCACAGATAGGTAGTATGCAGATTCATGGAGGTATAGGGACCCACAAACTTGGTCTTTATTTCAGCTAATTTAGCTAAAACAACTTCTCAGCACAATTATATAGGATAATTATCCTAATAGATATGTTTTTGGATGCTTGTCCTACCCACAGCCTCCTTTTCATAATTGCTTCTCCCCTACCTATAGCCTCAGTTGAAGGAGGGGTGGAACCAGGGAGCCATGCTGACACCAGGCACCCTCCCCTCCCCTAATTGGACTTGGCTGACCAGCACCCAATCAGGTTCTCTATTTTGAGAATTTGAACCAGGAAACAGAATCCTGAAAGGCCTAATAGACACAGGCTTGTGGATATAATACAGAGGAATCCTCGAAAGAGAAAGAGCTGGGAAAGAACACATAGCTCCTGAGAGGTGGAATGAGGTCTGTCTTTAGTGTCGGAATTTCTGTGTATCCTACAACACACTCCTTTTTTGCATGAGTGGATCTCAAAACCCATTGATTCCTGAGAGCGTGGATGTAACCCTATGATTCTCTCTGAGTATGGGAGTTTATGTTGGCTTATATGTGTCATGTTAATTGATGTAAATGGAATACAATGTAAAGTTGAGGGGTTTTTTTGGTTTTTTTTTGGTCGAAGTGAAGTTGTGTTTTCCATGGCAAGAGAGTATGAAGTCCCCAGAGTAGAATCTCCAGTTCTTGTTTGGCAAATATTTGAGTACCTGCCATATGCCCAAGGGAAGCATAAGACTGGATACATCAGTACTACCCCCAGCCGAGTTTTCATCAGCCTTTTCTTCAGAACTAATGGTGATTAGTCGTTATGATCAGCCAGCTTCTGGAGAATACATACTGCTTGCTTCTCGGTCTTCCTGCTCTGACTGCATTTTCCAAGTTCACTGCTCCTGGGCACTTCGGCCACTGGATAGAAGAAAGAGCAGAAGATATGTGGGGAAAAAATAAACAAAACCAGCCTGTCTTGCTCCATACTTTGAGTTCTAGTTCTAAACTTGGTGGAGGACAAGGTTTATAGACCAACCAAGAGGGTGTTTAATTAAGAGCACTTTGCTTCTGAAGCCTCGCCCACATCTCCGTTGAGTTCTCTAGATTCCCCGTTCTCTGGAGGCAGCAGACTATGGTGGGAAGAATCCTGGCCTGGGCCCTGTGTCCTTTCCAATCCTGGCTTTGCTTGCCGGGGCACTTGGGCAAGGGTCACTTCCCATCGCCAGGCCTCTGTTTCCCCATCTGTAGAAAGATCATCGTTAATGCTAGTTCTGTCTAGCTCACAGGGTGGTTGTAGATCAAATGAGAAAATAGATGGGAAAAGATTTCCAGGCTATAACGAATAAAGAATGTGTGTGGGATCATTAGTAAGGCCATAGTGGAGAAATGTGTCCAGGCAGCACAGATCCCAACCTGCCCCGACTTGCAGCCACGCCACGATTTCAGATTTGTGGCCAACCCTCCCCCACCCGGTCCCCAAACCCAACCCACTGACTTTCTCTGGCTTCTTTCCCTTTCAGCCCTTTGTTTTCTGTAGCTCTCTCCTGGGGGGACAAAAATGTTGCCAGTCAACAATCTATGCCTATCTATGGAACATAGAGACCAGCCCTCACTTTGGAATATTTCATTGAATGTGCAGGATTCTTGATCAAAGGTAAATATTTTTATATATCTGGCAATTTGAATGTCATTGAACTGCCTTCCCCCCACAGTTTTGCTCAGAATAAGGTGAAGAAGAGAATTGTCAAAGGGCTGGAAGTTTCCTTGTGTGCCATCATACTACTGGTGCTGCCTGCCAAGACCCACCCTCCTCCCCCCAGCAATTCTGCCTTAATTGGTCTGGGGTACGGCCTGGACATCCATGCTTTCAGAAAGTCCCAGCAGGTTCTAATGCATATCCAGGGTTGAGAACTTACTGATCTTGTCTAAATTCAGTTTACAGATGAGGCATTGGAGATGGATTTCTCCCAAACTACGGTCCTTCATTTACATTCTTGTTGGCCTCCCCCTGCGGGTTTAGCCAACACCTAAATCTCAAACATTCTAAAATGGAAAAATGTTCTTTCCAACCAGCTTAAAATATTTTTTTATTTACTATTTTATTTTTATTGAAGTATAGCTGATTTACAATATTGTGTTAGTTTCAGGTGTTCAACAAAGTGATTCAGTTATATATATGTATACATATGTGTATATATGTACACACACACACACACACACACACACTTTTTCAGATTCCAAGCTTAAATTCTTAATGTCATTGCCATCGTTATCCTCAACACCTTCCTGGAAACCTCAGGCAGCTTGAGTATTCTCCTTATCCCCAAGATGAACTCTGGAACTGGAATGAAATTTCTTGTTATATTTCTTGCTTCAGTCTATTTTTTTCTGTTTCCGCTGTGCTCATGCTAGCTCGCGTCTTGTTAGTGTACATCTGACCTCACCCATCAGCTGGCAAACTAGTCTCCTGTCTTCTCTCCTTTGCTTTATTCTACCCAAAACACAAGGCTTGATGGAGGATGGGGTCTCAGTTCCTCAGCCTGACCTTCATAGGCTCTGACTCTTTGGTCTTACTCTCCCTTGCTACCAGCTCAGCCGACCTGGACCCCTACTTTCTGAACGCACTTTTTTATTTTACTGTCCTGCTCAGGTTCTGCTCTTAATCTTCTTCCCCCTTTTCTGCCTGTTGAATCTCACTTATCCTTCAAAGTCCAACTTGGGTGTGGCTGTCTCCACTAAGCCTTTCCGGATCTCCTTCCTGCCAAAGCGATTTCTCTCTGAATTCTCATGCTCGACATTGAGCACTTAGCAGATGCTGAGTTTCACACCAATACTTTGATCTCCATGGGGACTAGGGCCCTATTCTATACGTCTCTGTGCCTCCCAACTGATACCCAGTGCAGCCTTCTCCGCCATGGTGGGTGTGTAGTAAATATTTGTTGTGTGAATGACTGCTGGATTGAAACACAGCAGTGAAGTGACTTTTGCAAGATCATCCAGCTTGTTCGATGGACCGAGTAGGAAGAGAATCCATATCGTTGACATCTACGCTGTATTCTGTTTCAAGAAGCCCGTTTTGCTTAAATGTAATTCACAAATGGTGCACTTTATAAAAAAATTAGTTGTTTCATTAAGGACATTTGTTTGTTAATTTAGAAAAAAATCACAGTTAAGAAAAAGTTGAACAATTTGGGAGAGGAGGAAGCAATCTTTGTGTGAGTGGCTCAACCAAAACAACCAGAAAATCAAACATTAAGATTCGTGGAGTGTGACATTTTCCTGTCATTCCTGGGAGGGTCTGGGAAACCTGGATGTCAGAGTAGGAAGGGACAAGAACAAGTTGAACAGGCTGCTTCTAGAAGATTCAGTGCCCCAGCCTTTCTAAAAGCATGCGGGGGACCTGGCCGCTCTGTGATTCTGCGTGCGTTGTGTACAGCAGTCTGGGTTAGCAAGGGTTAGGGCAGTTTCTTTCCCATCAACACCTCATTAAACTTCTGAATGCCGAAGCTTTGCTAGTGGACTGTATTAGGTTTAATCTCTCCTGAATTCCACACATTTCATTTAAGCTGCACAGTTAATTTCCTAAGGGGTAATTGAAAATGCAGCATGAAATGTGTGGTGAGTGAAGGCTATTATGCAGACCTCAGGTTCTACATTTCTGATTAACTCTGTGAGCTTAGCACACGTTAATGGCATTCCCTTTGATTACCGGCATTTGGTTCAGGCCAGTGAGTTAGCGTTAAGCATGGGCATTTTAGAACCTTAACTGCCACCTTGATCCTCTCTCTCTCTCTCCCTCCCCTCTTTTCTATTCCTGGCATAGTGGATTTCTCAGACTATTCGCTATCTAAGGAAATTGACTCTTTTGAAATGAAGCTTAGAAAGCAGTTACTTGGTGCTGATGGGTGGAGAGTGTGAGGACACACCTGCCCTGCTGCCCACGGAGATGCCATGGCTGCTGCCACTCCGTGATGCTGGGCCCTGAGGGTTCTGGTGGTGCTCCCTGCCTTACGGGTTAGTATTTAACCTCAGCACAGGGCATTATATTCATGCAACCTTCTTTCTCCGGGGCAAAGTGGGAAAATAAATCCTTGTTTCTGTGTTCTTAGAAGAAAGGTCTCCCTTTGTGAAGTCTGGTTCCTAAGGTGAATCTGGAACCAAAGAGCCACATCTGCCTTTCCTCAAAGATGGCCTGTGAGTCTCTGCTGGAAACACCCAGAAACACACAGCCAGACCAAGGCGTGTGAATACACTCACGGAAAATGGTTGATGAATGACTGCCTCCATGGCGAGCTCCTGACTGATTTGCGGGGGGATGGGGTGTATGATACTGTATGTTTACGCAGGTGACGTGTGATGTGTGGAAAGGACGTGGAGCAGTGCAGTGGGAGGACCTTCGGGCTTGAATTCCGCCCCTGCCCTGTCACTGAGTGTACCCAGCTTTTTGGCAGGTTGCTCACTGTCTCTGGACCTTACTTTCCTCATCTCCAAGATGATCTTTTGGGGCTCTTCCAGCTGTGGGAGACTGATGTTTAAGAAGGCTCTGGGCATTGTCTCCAGTGCTAGAAACCAAAAGGAAATAAAGGAGCAAGGGATGGACTTCCGAGGCCAAGAAACAGAGAGCCATCCAGCAAATGGTAGCAAAACCCAGTTGGGTCTCCCTGCCACCCAGATGGTCAGCATCATCTCAACTTTATTAATCTGTTGCCTAATTTATTTGTTTAATAAAATTGTTTAGCTTATTTATCTACTTTTGGTTGCTTTGGTTCTTTGTTGCTGTGCGCTGCTTTCTCTAGTTGCGGCGAGCGGGGGCTACTCTTCACTGTGGTGCGCAGGCTTCTCATTGCAGTGGCTTCTCTTGTTGCGGAGCATGGGCTCTAGGCGTGTGGGCTTCAGTAGTTGTGGCACGAGGGCTCAGTAGTTGTGGTGCATGGGCTTAGTTGCTGTGCGGCATCTTCCCGGACCAGGGCTTGAACCCATGTCCGCTGTATTAGCAGGCGATTCTTGAGCACTGCACCGCCAGGGAAGCCCTGTTGCCTAATTTATTTGAGTCCTAGTCCTTCTTTGCTAACCAACCTCACTCAGGATTGGCTATCATAGATTTATAGATTTTTTTTCTCTTCTCCTGTGGGCTTAAGTGTCTACAGCAACTGAAGTCCTTGCTGGGTTGTGATGGGGAGACAGTGATTGAATTAACAGTGCTTTCCAACAGGGATAAAACGTCTAATTAAACAGACATATCACTGTCTACTTTGAGTCTAAATAAATTTGCCTCTTGGGTGGGCTAAGAGGTTAATTAATAACCGGGGGGAGGGGAGTATGTGGCCACACCTGGGTGCTCACTGATAAAGGCAGTGTCTGGGTTTGAGAAGGCGGGGTATGGTTCCATCCAGTGTAACACTTTTGAAGGATACAGGCCTAGTGAGGGTCAGCTGTGTCTCTTTCCTCCTCTTCCCCAACACACAGGCACACGTATGGAGTATATATTTCTTATGAATGAAGATAACTCACAAACATAGAACTGAAGGGAGTGACAGGAAACATGGAGGGAGGTCTATCCCCATCAGTAGGTGTGATGGTGACGTGAGGGCAGCAGTGTGATTGGGGTTCAGTCACACTTTGCATCATTCTGAGGGAAGGGAAAACTCACCCCTAATATTTCTCCTCCCTCCCACCTCCAGGCAACTAGCATTTATTTAGCCCTTTCTTGTGGTCTACACTAAAATTTATTTTTAGTTGTGGTAAAATATGCATAATGTAGAAATTACCATCTTAACCATTTTTTTTTTTTTTTTTTGCGGTACGCGGGCCTCTCACTGCTGTGACCTCTCCCGTTGTGGAGCACAGGCTCCGGACGCGCAGGCTCAGCGGCCACGGCTCATGGGCCCAGCCGCTCCGCGGCTTGTGGGATCTTCCCAGACCGGGGCACGAACCCGTGTCCCCAGCATCGGCAGGCGGACTCTCAACCACTGCACCACCAGGGAAGCCCCATCTTAACCATTTTTAAGTGTACAATTCTGTGGCATTAAGTACATCCACATTTTTGTGCTATTGTCACCACCATCCATCTACAGAACTCTTTTCATCTTGTAAAACAGAAACTCTGTACCCGTTAAACACTAACTCCCCAAACTTCTCTGCCCCTAGTTCCTGACAGCCACCATTCTACTTTGTCTTTATGAATTTGACTGTTTTCAGTACCTCGTGTGAATGGAATCATACAGTATTTGTCTTTTCATGGTTGGCTTATTTCACTCAGCATAAGCATGTGTGAGAATTTCCTTCCTTTTAAGGCCAAACACTCTTCCACTGTGTGTACAGGCCACATTTTGTTTATTCATTCATGTTGATGGACACTGGGTTGCTTTTACCTTTGGTTGGTGCGAATAATGCTGCTATGAATATGGGTGGACAAACATGTCTTCAGGTCCTTGCTTTTAATTTTTTGGGGGCATATACCCAGAAGTGGACTTGCTGGATCATACAGTAATTCTGTTTTTAATTTTTTGAGGAAGTGCCTTACTGTTTTCCATAATGGCTGCACTATTTTACACTTTTACCAACAGTATTTAGGGATTCCAATTTCTCTACATCCGTGCTAATATTTGTTATTTTCTTTCCTCCTTCCCTTCCTTCCTTCCTCCGTTCCTCCCTCCCTCCCTCCCTCCCTCCCTGCCTCCCTCCCTTCCTCCCTTTCTTCCTTCACCTTCCTTCCTTCCTTCCTTCCTTCCTTCCTCTGTCTTTCAAGAAAGAGATGAAGAAGGGGAGGCTACTTGCTTTAATTCCCTCTTCCTCTCTCCTGGGTCCTTTGTCTCCCTTTGATAATCAGTATCTCTTCATTTCTAGAGAAGAGGGCTTCATGGCAGAGCTTCTTGGTATAGAAATCTGACAGTTTCTGGGCTTGTGGCACCAGCTGGAAAATTGTCTGTGTCTCCTCCTTTGTGCCCACAAAGCATATCTGTGCATACTGACGCTCACACACGTGCCAGGTATAAGTGAACGATGAAGGACAAATCTAGGTCATGTAATCCCTGAGTTACTTACTTCAGTCCAGTTTATCAAATACTGAGTGTTTTAGCTTGCGCTATACTCTAGAGAACAAAAAGTAAAAAGTTAAGAGATAATCTTTGACCTGGA
This sequence comes from Neophocaena asiaeorientalis asiaeorientalis, assembly GCF_003031525.2. Taxonomy (NCBI): domain Eukaryota; kingdom Metazoa; phylum Chordata; class Mammalia; order Artiodactyla; family Phocoenidae; genus Neophocaena; species Neophocaena asiaeorientalis. The sequence goes on from NW_020174429.1 coordinate 3,597,041, forward strand.
AATGTGTGGGAAGACAAGTTTTACTGACAAAAAAGAATCAGAGAACAATACTGGTTAGTATACAACAGCTGCTAAATCAAACATAATGAAATTCCAGTATAATCAATGGGAATAATGTCCTGGATGCTGGGGAGAGGCAGAGCTCAATCATCTTGGCCGAGGTTGTCATAGGAGGTTTGCTGTGAGCCAAGAATGAGGAATCAGAATGGGACAGAGGAAAGGAAGGCTGAGAATATGGGGAGAGATGAGGGATGCAGGTACCACATGATCCTACTGTGTGGAGTTCTATTCTATTCTTGTTCCTGAAACAGGTTGATTTATTAGCTCTCTTTGGTCACCATCTTGACTGAATCCCATCCTCTGTCACTAGGGTTCCTTTAGCTCTGATGGGAAAGCACATGTGCAGACCTTGCAATTAAAGAGATAATGTCCCACCTTGGGATTGGCCTCACCGTCTTTCAGATACCGCCCCTACTCCCTCTTTATGTTTTCCAATCAGGACTCGAATTTCTGAGCTCCTCTTACCACGTTTGTCAGATATGTCCCCTGGGAAAAAAATAGGAATACTTTCAGGAAATTATTTTCTCCTAGTGATTAGTGGTGGAGTTGGCCTCTTTCTAAAGACCCTCTGCTAACACCTAGCCCTAGAAACGATAAGGGAAGACAGATGTGGCAAGCCTCCCTGTAGAAAAGCCATTTGTTGCAGAATTAAAAGTGTTGCTGGCACTCAAGTGAGCCCATGGCTTGTCTTTAAAACCCAGGATACGTGACTGCTTCTCTCTGTCTCAGTGGAAAATTATCTAATCAAAATTCACAGGTACCAGTCCTGCAGGCTGTTTTTTGTTGTGGTTTGTGAGAAAAGAAAGCAGAGAACAAGAGACAGAAATATTCTTTGCAGGATAAAGGTCTTCATTTATATTTATTGTCCAAAATGCTCTTTTTTCTAAACATTTTTATTGGAGTATAATTGCTTTCCAATGGTGTGTTAGTTTCTGCTGTATCACAAAGTGAATCAGCTATACATGTACATATATCTCCATATCTCCTCGCTCTTGCGTCTCCCTCCCTCCC
>NW_020174429.1:3598288-3722777 GCF_003031525.2 Neophocaena asiaeorientalis asiaeorientalis
TGTATAGTATCATGTCATCTGCAAACAGTGACAGCTTTACTTCTTCTTTTCAAATTTGGATTCCTTTTATTACTTTTTCTTCTCTGACTGCTGTGGTTAAAACTTCGAAAACTATGTTGAATAATAGTGGTGAGAGTGGACGACCTTGTCTTGTTCCTGACCTTAGAGGAAATGGTTTCAGTTTTTCACCATTGAGAACGATTTTGGTTGTGGGTTTGTCATATATGGCCTGTATTATGTTGAGGTAAGTTCCCTGTATGCCTGCTTTCTGCAGGGTTCTTATCATAAATGGGTGTTGAATTTTGTCGAAAGCTTTTTCTGCATCTGTTGAGATGATCATATGGTTTTTCCTCTTCAATTTGTTACTATGGTTTATCACACAAAATGCCCTTTTTTTGAGACTTTGGCAAATTGATTAGGTGTCCACACTTCCGCCCCATTTCAATGTGGTTGTTGATTGACCTATTGTATATTAACTCAGCAGGTTAAATTTGGGTCCTGCTAGTGGGTCTCAAACTTACCTGGCTACTGTTAGTTTCATCTTTTCTTTTCTTTCCTTTCAAAATGCTTTCTTTTAAAAGGCAGCCCAAGGTTAACAGTGGATAATTTGCCACCCGTTGCCCAGAGTGGCTCTTTCCGAAGGCTGCTTTCCTGTGTGTGCAGTGGAGGCTAGATAATGATACAGTTTTATCTTTGAAGTCAAACGTCCTTTCTATCAGAGGGCACCCTAAACCCTTCCCAGGGTTAATTAAAGCAGCTACAAAGTAGAAATAACAAATGATGGTGGAGGGGAAGGGAAGAGCAGCTCAGAGCTGTTAGCAAAGGAAAAAAGATAACACCTCTTATAGTCTAAAGGCACGATCGGCAAAGCTAGTCATCCCAGCTGCAGGACATACTGGGTCTGTGCCAATTTAAACACCTATTAAAAAGGCAAAAGAAGATATATCCAGGTAGCAATGTGCTGAAGTCTATTCTGGTGTTACATTACAGCAGTAACAATCATGATCATATGGCAGCTAACAGCATAGGGTGTAGGCCATGCACCAGGCCCTGTGGTAGATGGTTGTACGTTAGGGTTTCTCCGCCTTGGCACAAATGACATTTGGGCAGGATAATTCTTTGTTCTGGGTGGCTGTCCTGTGCATTGTGGGTTGTTCAACAGCATTCCTGGTCTCTGCTCATTAGATGCTGGTAGCACCCCACCCCCCAATTTGTGGCAACCAAAAATATCTCCAGATATTGCCAAATGCCTACAAGAATTATGCCATTTAATCCTCCCAACATAGTGTGAGAGACAGTGTTATTATCACCACGTGACCAGGGAGAAACCCCGGAGATGAAGAGGTTAGATGGCTTGTCCAGGGTCATAACATATATAATTTGGGGCAGTGAGTGTCCTAACCACAAAACCAAGTGGTCTATTAGGACAAATTTTTCTGCTCTGCTTGTGAAGAAATAGCAATTTTTAGCACTGATGTGCTTTTTTACCTACCCAAATCCTGATCATACAGGATCATTTATCACACTTTCTTCTCTACAAACATTACTAGTTGATGCATGAGGTGTCTTCAACCTTCGCCTGATTCAAACTGTCTAAAAGAAAATATTTTAAGCATATCAAAATGTATAAAGAATAATATGACAAATGCTGGATACATACCACCTCATCAAATTTAACTTACGTTAATATTTTGTCATATTTGCTTTAGATTTTTTCATTAAAAAAAGAAAGTGTTAAGACATCTTCAGTTTCTGTTCCACTCTCTTCCTGCCCAGAGGTAATCACTGTCCTGAATTGAGTGTTTATCATGCCCATGAGTATTTTCATATCCTGCTACACACTTGTGTCACCAAACAATATATTGTAGTTGCCCATGTTTGTATGTGTTATTTGAATACTATTATAATGAAATTATCATTGTGTATGTGTTTTGCTTAACATTTTAAAAGTAATTTAAAATTTTTGGAATAATTTTGGATTTACACGAAGTTCATAAAGATAGTACAGAGAGTTCTTGTATACCCCTTTCCCAGTTTCTCCTGCTGCTACCAATTTATATTACCATGGTACATTTGTTAAACTAAGAAACCAATATTGTCATATTACTATTAATAAAACTACAGACTTTTTTCAGATTGTACCAATTTTTCCACTAATGTTTCCCTTCTCTTTTGGGATAAAGTTCATTGCATTTAACCTCCTCTTTAAAAAAATAAAAAAACAAACCGCTTTATTGAGATATCATTCACATATCATACAATTCACTAATTTGATCAATGACTTTTAATATATTCAAAATCATGAACAGCTCAATGAACAGCACCCATTTCTCCCCATCCCCACAATATTGATTGTGCCAATTTTCATCGTGCCAAAAATAAACACTTCCTATTAAAAATCATGTCCCATTCCCTGACCCCACCTCTCTCAGCCTAGGCAACCACTAATCTACTTTCTGTCTCTATAGATTTTCCTGTTCTGGACTTTTCATATAAATGGAATCATACATCATGTGGTCGGTTGGGACTGGCTTCTTTAACTTAGCATCATGTGTTCAAGGGTCATTCATGTTGTAGAATGAAATTGTATTATTTTCTTGGGTACATACGTAGGAATGGAGTTTCTGGGCCATATGGACCAATGACTTTTAATATATTCAAAATCAATTTTACAATATTGATTGTGCCAATTTTCATCGTGCCAAAAATAAACACTTCCTATTAAAAATCATGTCCCATTCCCTGACCCCACCTCTCTCAGCCTAGGCAACCACTAATCTACTTTCTGTCTCTATAGATTTTCCTGTTCTGGACTTTTCATATAAATGGAATCATACATCATGTGGTCGGTTGGGACTGGCTTCTTTAACTTAGCATCATGTGTTCAAGGGTCATTCATGTTGTAGAATGAAATTGTATTATTTTCTTGGGTACATACGTAGGAATGGAGTTTCTGGGCCATATGGTAACACTATGTCTAACGTTTTGAGGAATTGCTAGACTGTTTTTCAAAGTGGCTGCACCATTTTACATTCCCACCCACAGTGCATGAGGATTCCAATTTCTCCACATCCTTGCTAAACACTTGTTATTATCCATCTTTTTTGAGTTTAGTTATCCTAGTTAGCGTGAAATGGTATCTCGTGGTTTTGAATTGCATTTTCTGATGGTTTATGATGTTGAGCATCTTTTCATGGACTTATTGCCCATTTATATATCCTTGGAGAAATGTCTGTTAAAATTCTTTGTCCATTTAAAAAAAATTGGATCGTCTTTTTACTACTAAGTTGTAACGGTTCTTTTTATAAACACCTTTATTGAGATATCTTTGACATATAAATACTGTATATTTTTAAGATATACAACCTGATGTTTTGATATATGTATAAATTGTGAAAAGATTGTCACAGTCAAGCTAATTAACACATCTATCATCTCTACATAGTTACAGTTTTTGTGTGTTTGTGTGTATATGTTGAGAAGATTTAAGATCTATCATAGCAAATTTCAAGTATATAATACACTATTGTTAACTATTATCACCATGCTGTACATTGGATCTCTAGAACTATTCATCTTCTATAACTAAAACTTTGTATCCCTTGATGAACAGCACCCATTTCTCCCCATCCCCAGCCCCTGGCAACCACCATTCTACGCTTTGCTTCAATGAGTTTGACCACTTTATATTCCACATATAAATGAGATTGTGCAGTATTTGTCTTTCTCTGTCTGGCTTATTTTGCTTAGCATAATGTCCTCTAGATTCATTCATATTGTTGCAGATGACACGATTTCCTTTTTAAAGGCTGAATAATATTCTCTCTATATAACATTTTCTTTATTCATCTGTTGAAGAACATTTAGGTTGTTTCCATATCTTAACTATTGTGAATTATGCTGGAAATGAATATAGGAGTGCAGATATCTCTTTGAGATAGAGATTTCATTTCCTTTAGCTACATAGCCAGAAGTGGGATTGCTGAATCATATTATAGCTGTATTTTTAATGTTTTGAGGAAGCTCCATATAGTTTTCCATAATGGCTGTACTAACACACATTCCCATCAACAATGTACAAGGATTCCCTTTTCTCCACATCCTCACCAGCATTTGTTATCTTTTCTCTTTTTCATAATAGTCATCCTAACAGGTGTGACATGATATCTTACTGTGGTTTTAACTAGCATTTCCCTGATGATTAGAGTTGCTGAATATTTTTTCAGATATCTGTTAACAATTTGAATTTATTCTTTTGAGAAGTGCCTGTTTACATCTTTGTCCATTTATAAAATTAGGTTATTTATATTTTTGGAATCAAATTGTATGAATTTCTTATATATTTTGGATATTAATCCTGCATTAATTATACAGTTTGCAAATATTTTCTCCCATTTCGTAGGTTGACTTTTCACTTTGTTGACTGTTTCCTTTGCTGTGCAGAAGTTTAGTTTTAGTTTGATCCAGTCTCTCTTGTCTATTTTTGCTTTTGTTTCCTGTGCTTTTGGCGTTGTCATAGCCAAAAATATTATTGCCAAAGCCAATGTCAATAAGGTTTTCTCTTATGTTTTCTTCTAAGAGTTTCATGGTTTTGAGTCTTACCTTTAAGTCCTTAATCCATTTTGAGTTGATTTTTGTATATGGTATGAGATAAGGATCCAATTTCATTCTTTTGCATGTAGACTTCCAGTTGTCCCATCACCATTTGTTGAAGAGACTATCTTTTCCTTATTGTGGGCTCTTGGCACCCTTGTCAAAGATTAGTTGTTGATAAATGCATGGGTTTATTTCTGGGTTTTCTATTTCTGTTTCATTGGTCTGTATGTCTGTTTTTATGCCAGTATCATATGTTTTGTTGACTATATCTTTGTAACATAATTTGAAACCTGAAAGTGTGATGCCTCCAGCTTTGTTCTTCTTGCTTAAGATTGCTTTGGCAATTTGGGATCTTCTCTGATTCCCATATGAATTTTAGGATTGTTTTTTCTAATTATGTAAAAAAATTTCTTTGGGAAATTTTGATAGAGATTGCATTAAATGGACATTTAAACAATAATTAGTTCTTCTAATCCATAAACATGGAATCTTTCCATTTATTTGTGTATTTTAAAATTTCTTTCATCACTTTTATAATTTTCAGTACAAGTCTTTGACCTCTTTGGTTAAGTTAGTTCCTAAGTATTTCATTCTTTTTGTAAGTGATATTATTTTGTTAATTTCTCCTTTGGACAGTTTGTTGTTAGTATATAGTAATGCCATTGATTTGTATATGTTTAATTTGATCTTGAAACTTCACCGAATTTATTAGTTCTAACGTGTGTGTGTGTGTGTGTGTGTGTGTGTGTATAGTCTTTAGGGTTTTCTATGTAAATGAATGTCATCTACAAACAGAAAATTTTACTTCTTCACTTCCAAGTTGGATGCCTTTTATTTCTTTTTCTTGTTTGATTGCTCTGACTAGGACTTCCAGTATGATGTTGAATAGCTGTGGTGAGAGTGGGCATTTTTGCCTTGTTCCAGATCTTAGAGGAAAAGCTTTCAGTTTTCCCTCATTGATAACATTGTTAGCTGTGGGTTTTTCATATATGGCCTTTGTTGTGCTGAGGTATATTCCTTCCATACCTATTTTGTTAAGAGTTTTTATTGTGTAAGGATGCTGACTTTTGTCAAATGCCTGTTCTGCATTTATTGAAATGTTGATGTGGTTTTTGTCTTTGATTCTGTTAATGTGGTGTGGCACATTGATTGCTTTTCACATGTTGGTACATCTTTGCATCACAGGGATAAATTCCACTTGGTCCTAGTTTATGGTCTCTTTAATGTGCTGTTGAATTTGATTTCCTAGTATTTTATTGAGGATTTTTGCACTTGTGTTTATCAGGGATATTACTTATATATTTCTTTTATTGTGTTGCCTTTGTCTGGTTGTAGAATCGGGTGCTACTGGCATTGTAAAATGAGTTTGGATGTATTCCCTCTTTTATTTTTTGGGAAAGTTTAAGAAGGGCTGATATTGGTTCTTTTTTGAATTTTTGATAGAAGTCACCTGTGAAGCCATTTTTGTTTGTTGGAATGTTTTTGATTACTGTTTTAATCTTCTAGTTTGTTACTGGTCTATTCATGCTTTCTATTTCTTCTTGATTCATTCTTGGTAGGTTGTAGAAATTTACCCATTTCTTCTAGGTTATCCAATTTGTTGGCATATAATTGTGCATAATAGTCCTTTATGATCCTTTAAATTTCTGTGTTATTCATTGTAATGTCTTCTTCATTTTTTATTTACGTGGGTCTCTCTCTCTCTCTTCTTAGTCTAACTAAAGCTTTGTTGATTTTGTTTATCTTAGTTTTGTTGATTTTTTTTCTGTTTTTATTTCTCTGTTTCTTTTCTAATCTTTATTATTTTCTTCTGCTAATTTCAGGTTTAGTTTGTTCTATTTCTAGTTCTTTGATTCATAGATTAGGTTGCTTATTTGAGATCTCTCTTGTTTTTTTTTTTTTTTTTTTTTTTTTTTAACTCCGCGGCATGTGGGATCCTCCCAGACCGGGGCACGAACCCGTGTCCCCTGCATCGGCAGGCAGACTCTCAACCACTGCGCCACCAGGGAAGCCCTCTCTTGTTTTTTAATGTAGACATTTATTGCTATAAACTTCTCTCTCTGTACTGCTTTGCTACATCCCATAAGTTTTGGTAAGTTGTATTTTTGGTTTTGTTCGCCTTAAGGTATTTTAAAATTCCCTTTTGATATTTTTTTTTCACCAGTGGTTGTTCAAGAGTGTGTTTTTTAGTTTCCATGTGTTTGTAAATTTTCCTGTTTTCTTTTTGTTGTTAATTTCTTGTTTCATTCCACTGTGGCCTGAGAAAATGGTATGGAATTCACTTGGTATGAATTCAATCTTCTTAAATTTGTTAAGTCTTGTTTTGTGACCTAACATGTGATCTATCCTGGGGAATATTCTGTTTGTGCTTGAGGTGAACGTATATTCTGCTACTGTTGGTTGGAAAGTTCTGTGTATTTCTGCTAGGTCTATTTGGTCTATAGTGTTGTGGAAGTCAGTTGTTTCCTTATTAATTTTCTGTCTGGATGTTCTGTCCATTTTGAAAGGGGATTATTGAAATCTCCTATTATAGTCTTGCTGTCAATTTTTCCCTTCAGATCTGTCAATATTTGTTTTATATTTTTAGGTGCTCTGAGGTTGGGTGCATATATATTGATGATTATTATATCTTCCTGTTGAATTGACCCTTTTATCATTATATAATGACTTTCTTTGTTTCTAGTGACAGTTTTTTTTTTTTTTTTTTAGTAAAAGGCGAAAGATTTATTCGATATGAAGAGAAACCAGAGTATCTAGTGACAGTTTTTGACTTAAAGTCTATTTTTCCTCTTACAAGTAGAGCCTCTCCTGCTCTCCTTTGGTTACCACTTTCATGGAATGTCTTTTTTTATATCTTCACTTTGAGCCTATGTGTGTCTTTATATTTAAAGGGAGTCTATTGTTGATGGCATAACACTGGAACTTGTTGTTGTTAATCCATTCAGCCACTCTGTGTCATTTTACTATGTTTTTGATTGGAGAGTTTAATTCATTTACATTTACAGTACTTATTGATAGTAAATAATTACATTTACAGTACTTATCAGAGAGTTTAATTCATTCACATTTACAGTACTTATTAATTCATTTACATTTACAGTACTATTGCCATTTTGTTAATTGTTTTCTGTCTGTCTTGAAGTTCATTTGTTCCTCTCTTCTTCTCTTCCTAGCTTTTTATTTCCATTTTTTAAAAATAGTGATTTAGTTTCATTCCTTTCTCTTTTGTGTATCTACCAAGTTTTTTCTTTGTGGTTACCATGAGGTTCATATACAGCTTGTATTTATGAACATCTATTTTAGTTTAATAACAGCTCAAGTTCAATCGCATATAAAGCCTCTACAGTTTTATTCCCCTCATGCTTTGTGCTCTTGAAGTCAGAGTTTCCTTTTTTTATGTTGAGTCTGTTGTCAAATTTTTCTGGTTATAATTATTCTTAATACTTTTTTCTTTTAATTTTGGTATTAGGGTTATGGCTAACTTGTGTACCACTATTAGAGTACTATATTATTCTGTATTTCACTGTATATTTACCTTTACTGGTGAGATTTATACTTCCATGTGCTTTCATGTTGCTGTTTGTGTTTTGGGTTCCATTTGAAGAAGGCTCCATGTGGCTCTTGGTAGCAAAAGCTGTGGTGGGTTCATGGTGACTGTGATGGCTGTCCTCAGCAGTACTTCTGGATCCAGTGGCAAGTGTGCCTGGGTAGGCATGGCCAGGGCAGGTGGTGGAAGGGCTGGGGCTGGAGTTATGTGGTATGCAGTGATGGGGGCCAGCAGTGGGGCCAGTGTTTGGCCATGTGTAAGCATGTGCATGGTTGTAAAGGCTAGAAGTGAGCATTTGTGTGGCAGCAGGGGTCAGGGCTGGTTATGGACACCTGCAAAGTGGTTGCTGGATCTCAGGGCTGGGGCACTGTAGTAGCCCTGACTGGGGTGGCTTCCAGTGGGTGGGATGAGTGGTGGCTCAGGCAGCTGTAGTTCACAAAGGGAAAAACTGTGGCACCCTCAGTGGTGAAAGCTGTGGGGCTCATTAGTGGCTGCGATGAGCTACTGGGGTCTTTTTATGGAGCAGGCTGCTAGTGTTTGTGATGGCAAATGCTGTGGGGTCCTCAATAGTGAAAGTTCCAGGGTAACCATGGCAGCACTAAGAGCTAATGAGATCGCAAAGGCTACTGGAGTCTTCTGCAGAGCAAAAGTGGAAGTTTTCTACAGAGCAGCCTGCTGGAGACCATGTTAGCTGTCCTTCACAAATGAAGGAGAGATAGACTTTCACAGACAAATAAACTAGACATGCCTTATAAGAAATGCGAAAGGGAGTTCTTCAAGTTGAAATAAAAGGACAATGATTAGTAACATGAAAACATATGAAAACATAAAACACGGGTTAAAATTAAGTATATAAGTGGAGAAAGGACAGCCTCTTCAATAAGTGGTGCTGGGAAAGTATATAGTCAAATTCAGAAAAATCTAATACTGTAATGGTGGTGCATAAATCACTTTTAACTCAAGTATAAAAGTTAAAAGACAGAAATATTAAAAATAGGTATAGCTACCATATTGTTAATGAATACACCATATAAAATGATGTAAATTGTGACATTAGTAACAGAAAATTGGGCAGGGAATAGGAAAAATGTAGAATTTTTGTAGGCAATTGAAGTTAAATTGTTATCAGCTTAAAATTGACTGCTATAAGAGATTTTGTGTAAGCCTTATTGTAATCACAAGGAAAAATCTCTAGAAGATATGCGAGATGTAAAGACAAATGAATCAGAGGATATCACTACAAAAAAAAATCAAATCACAAAGGAAGACAGTAAGAGAGGAAGAAAGGAAAAAAATAACTACAAAACAGTGAGAAATCAATTAACAAAATGGGAAGAGTAAGTCCTTATCTATCAATAATGATTTTAAATGTAAATGGATTACATTCACCAATCAAAAGACACAGAGTGACTGAATGGGTAAGAAAAGAAGATTCAGCAATATTTACAAGAGACTTGTTTTAGCTTTAGGGCACAAAGACCAAGATATGGAAACAACATTAAGTGTCCATCAACGGATGAATAGATTTTAAAAAAAAAATCACATACACAGACAGAGGAATATTATTCAGCCTTTAAAAAGAAGGAAACCCTGCCATTTGTGAAACCATGGATGAACCTGGAGGGCATTATGCTAAGTTAAATAAGTCAGACACAGAAAGACAAATACTGTATGAACTAACTTATATGTAGAATGTAAAATAGTCAAATTTATAAAAGCAGAGAGTAGAACGGTAGTTGCCTGGGTCAGGAGGGTGGAGGAAATGGGAGGTATTTATTAAAGGATACAAAGGTTGAGTTATGTGGGTTGAATAAATTCTGGTGAAGTAATATACAGCATGGTGACTGTAACCGATAATGTCATTTTATATATTTGAAATTTGCTAAGAAAGTAGATCTAAGTGTTCTTACTGCAAAAAAATGAAAAAACCAAAACATAACTATGTGAGATGATGGATATATTAATTAGCTTGATTGTGGTAATCATTTCACAATGTATACATATATTCAAGCATCATGTTATACACCTTAAATATATACAATTTTTATTTGTCAAGAACCACTGTATGAGATGGAAAAATCTCATCCCATGTTGTGTTAAAGCTAATTAATTTGTGTTTATAAAGGGCTTTGAGATCTAAAATTGAAAATATTTACAAAGCACGAAGTATCATTATGAGAATTTATTTGTGTCCTGTTATTTAATGTTATTTTATTGCTGAGGTTATATAATTTATTATGGGAAGGTGAAGGAGAGCTCATTGCCTGCCAAAATGAAAATATACAGTAGATACAGTAATATATCTATTACACATATTTTAAAGGGAGCCGCCTGCTTGCATTTATCACCTGTGTTATGTTAGGGTGAGTTATGAGACCTCACAAAAAAAAGGTGTAGCTCTTTTTATGCACTCATAATTTAGAAATAGTGGCTGAGTGGAATTTGGATAAGTTCTCTCTCTCAAAAAAAATGAGCACAAGAGAACTCAGAGCAACTCAGGGATTTGAATGACTAGAACAATTTCTCTGCCTAGGGGTGTATTGAAGTGAACTAATGAGAAAGCACATGTAAAGAGGAGAAGTCTATAACTTTTGTCTTTATTGCTGTGATCTAGTGTTGTAAGCTGAAGACTCCCAAACTAACATGAATATTTTGAGGTGTCATGCTATTTAAACAGGGAGGTCATTTTTATTTTTAGTGGTAGATTCATCCGTTATTCCCATTTTAGAGGTTGGAAAACGAGCTGGAGCTGGTTTATTCATTTGACATCTGATGGAGAAATAGGCTCTCATCACCTTAGCACTAATCATTGAGAATAATAACCACTGCAGTTCATTGTGAAATAACCATGTAGATTACATAGCATGAGCCTGGCACATGGTGACCAGGATGCTGCTATGTCAGATACTGTGCTGAGGGCTTTATTGGATTACTTCATTAGATCCATATCGGCTCCCATTTGAGAGATGCAGAAACTGAGGCATGGAGAGGTCCGGTTAGTCAGTGATGGCTCAGGATGCAAACCCATGTCCATCTGTCTCCAAAGTCTGTTTCATTAACCATCAACTCTCTACTGCTGTTCAGTTCAGTAGCCACGAGCCACGTGTGGGTAATGAGCACTTGAAATGTAGTTAGAATCACAGCACAGAGTTTGCTGGGAGTGTAAAATACATACTAGATTTTGAAGACAGACAAAAAAGAATGTAAAATATCTCATTTGTTACAAAATGAGATTTTACAAAAATCTTTTACAAAAAAGAATGTAAAATATCTCATCAATATTTAACAATATTGACTACATGTTGAGCTGATTGTGTTTTGGACATATCGGATTAAATTAAAATGTATTAAAATTAATTTTACTTATTTCTTTTATGTTTTTTAATATAGCTATTAGAAAATTTAAAAATTGTGTATGTGGCACACATTGTATTCCTCTTGGACAGCACGGCTAGACCCTGTTGTTGTTCTGACCACAGTTCTCTGCCCACAGTGAGCCCTCCACATGTCCTGACTCACCCATGATTTATATAAGCATGGTTAGAAGCCAAAGAAGAGGGAAAATTCTAACATAAATTGCCAAGTGATTCCTCTTGGCACGAGTAGAACACAGCTTAAAAAACTCAGAAGTTAGACTGTAAAGTGGCAATTTCCAGGACTCAGGCCACCATCATCCCACCTTCCCTGCCCCTCCCCGATCCTTCCTTCCTCTCATCAATGAACATGCTAGGAGTGCTTGAAACAGGCCAGGAACTGTGCAAGGCCCTGTAAATTACAAGGATGAACAAGACCCAGGAATGAGGCATTTACTCCCTAATAGAGAAATCGATCTATATTAGTTTGCTAGGGTTGCAGTAACAAGGTGCCACAGACTGGGTGGCTTAAACAACAGAAATTTTTTCCTCACAGTCGGGTGGCTAGAAATCAGAGACCAAGGTGTTTGCAGTGTTGTTTTTTTCTGAGACCTTTTTCCTTGGCTCGTAGATGGCTATCTTCTCCCTCTGTGTCTGTGTCTACACTTCTTATTAGGACGCTAGTCATATTGCACTAGGGCCCACCCTCGTGACCTCATTTTAACTTAATCATATCTGTAAAGACTTTGTCTCCATATATGGTCACATTCTGAGGTATTGGGATTAAGACTTCAGCAGATGCGATTTTGGGGGCACGATTCAGTGCATAACATGACCTATGAAGCAAAGGCAATGGCCACAGGGAAGATGCAGTATCTGACTCCTTGTGGCTGCATGTTGAGGATCATCAGGGAAGACTACATGTATGAGGTGGGGATTGGTGGGCTCTTGGAGATTAGCTTTTCTTTTTCTTTAGTCTGATAAGCCACCAGCTGTTTTCGGTACAGGTAGAACTAAAGACAGACATCGAGGGCTCTGCTTTGTTTCCTAGGTGCTCCAAAGTAAAAGTGTAGCGAGACCCATGCTTTTCTGAGTGGCTTAGAAGCTGCCTCACCACTTGGTTTGCAGAGCTGGTGGCCAAGGAGGCAATGATCAGCTTGCTAAAGGTAGACAGGAAACCAGTGACAGACGCAGGAATGGGTAACAGCCCCCGAAATAAAATTATTTTGAAGACAGGAGTTGTCTACACTTGTGATTAAGCTTAACCCAAAGGGCCAAGTGTTTTTGATGGGGTTTTGGTTTGGCCCAGGGTGTTACTGAAGCTGGAAGCTTTTCAGGACCCACCACATTTAAAGGATTTGAGCTTTGGGAGCAGTGGATGGGTGTGGACCTGAAGAAGATGCTTTGGAGTCCGAGTGCAGGGCCTGTGAAGGGATTGGACCAGCTGGAGCATCACGACAGAGTGGACAAGTGTCCATGGGGCTGGGTTCAGGGGACAAGTGATTGTGAGATACGTACAGAGTGAACAAGTGCCCAAGGTTTCGAAGGAGAGGCAAGGAGAGGTGGCAGTAGTGGTGGGGATAGGACTCTAATTCTCTCTGTAGGGCTTTGGCAGTGGATTGACCCTTCTAGGATGAAGTAAGCCCTGTTGATTTATCAGAAAAAAATAAAATTGATGTGGGGAAGTCCCAAGAGTGCTTAAATAATGTACTGGAAAAAGAATAAAGATGTGACTGTACTTTATCTTGAGTTGATGAAGACTATTCCATGGGTTCCAGAGTGGATAACATATGACTTGGAATTGGAAGGATGAGTTGGAGATTTGTAGAAGGTAAAATTAGACATTCCTGGCAGAGAAAAGAGCAATTGCAAAGATCTAAATCTGTTTTGTTAGGGAATTGACTGCTGGTGTGAGCCATTGAGTTCACGTGGAAGAAAGAGGAAGGGATAAAACTGGAAAGGTATGGCGATTTGGCACAAAAGTTTCTGTGCCATGCTGGGAAGTCTGGACTTTATCTGCTAGGTGTTATGGAAGGATTTGGTGATGGGAGCTATGTTTCTTTAGGTACAAGGCGGGTGAGAAGGGGGAGAGGTGTTGGAGAGGGACATAGCCACCTCCAGAGTCTAGGTTAATCCTCTGCATGATGACGTTGGTGAAGTGGGTGCGCCTGTGGTAAATGACCCACTGAGCCAGTGGGAAAGTGGTAGAACTTCTATTTTATTTCTTTATAATCTCAAAAGCAAATAAGACATTTCCTGGCATTTATCCATGGAACGTGACACTACCTCCTGATCTCACTTGGAGTGTATGGTGTGCGGCTACATGCCTCCCAGGACTTGAGGGTCCTGAAGCTTGCGTGGAGGCTCTCCCAGGTGCTGGTGTTGACAGTGGGAACTGCACTCCTTTGCTTGTTTCCAGTGTATTTTTTTGTTTACTTACCTGATTAAGTGGATTTACAGATGGTTTTTCTTGTTTATATCTTATTTACCATGCACAAAATAGATGCATGGCTCCAAGAGCTCCGAAATGAAACTATGGGCTTAAGGTGGCATGAATAATGCAAACTGCAAGCAGAGGATGGGCAGATGGTGGAGATACCATTTCTACTTTTAGCACAAATTCTTTGTGAAACACAATATGAGGTAAAAATAGTAATAGTGTAATCATCCAACAGGAGATCGTCCCCCAAAATTGAAATGAATATTGTTTAAAATATAAATTTATATCACTGTTACTAATGTCAAACCTTACCTTAACCGTATGTTGGCCGATAATATACTCAGCAAGATATTGGTAGTAATATTATCTGCTTTTTTATTGTATTTTTAAAAATACTTTTTTAGGTAGTGTGTTTGATAATATACATACTATTAGAACCATGGTACATGAACATAATCCATAAATAGATAAATATATATATACGTAATTGGGGAGTGTACGTTCAAAACTTTTACCAAATGGGTTTTCAATAAGAAAATTTTGCAGCCTACTTCATTAAATCATGAGAAGTTGAAATAAATATGCAGACGCCCTGTAGATTGCCCTTTGGGTGTCCTGCGAGGGTTTTTCCACGGAATACTCATGCGATGATTATTAGTTCACTCTGTCTCCTTGCTCTGGAGACCCTAGGGTACCCAGCATGATCTGAAGATAGAGTTACAGGAACTCCTTTCCATAATACCCTCCCCTCAGAGAGGTGTCTAGTGGTTTCCTTGGCTGAGGCATTGTGGGAAGGGTCTTCAAAGCAGTCAAATTACGTAGCCTCTGCAGACTCGAGGTGCAGGCAGTGCTTGGCTGCATCTCACATTAGACCTGGGCAGTGGGTGACCTCCTGCAAGCTAAGCAATGCTCTCTCCACCCGAGAATGGTAAACTGCTGAATGTCCCTGGCCTAAGTGGCCAGAGTCAGGTCACAGGCTTAGCTTGGTTTTAGGCATTTGGGTAGTGTCCCTCCCAGCAGTTTCTCTCCCTGTCTGCTAATTCTGACTTTCCAGGGTAGACACCTATAAACACGGGCAAAGGCACTGGATTTTTGACCCACTGCCTCTTCTCTTTGTCCCCTCCCTACTCTAGTTGGCTCTAGCCCAAATCTTCTTTATTCTCTCAACATGCAAAATCCCTCTTTCTTTTCTATCACAAGATTTCCTCCCTCCCTCCCTCCCTCCCTCCGTCCTTCCCTTCCTTCCTTCCTTCTTCCAGCTTATTGAGGTATAATTGACATATAACACTGGATAAGTTTATGGTGTACAGTGTGTTGATTTGATACATTTATAAATTGTAAGATCTATCACATGATTCTTGATGATGTGTAGAAGAGCATAATGGCTCAATAGACAGAGCTCTAAATCATCAGACACAAAATTTGTTTCTTCTTCCTCCTAAGAAAGGTTCAGTTTTTGATAACTGAACATCCACATGGTGAGTGCGAGGGAAGGGAGGGAGGAAAAATGCTTTCATTCATTCCTTTAGCGTTAACACCAAATCCCAGTCCAAGGCTGGATCAAATGGCATCCTCTAATGTGGAAAGAAAATTAGGGTAGAGTAAGATGCATTTCATGGGAAAAACACAATAAAAGAAACCCAATTACTTTTAATTTGGCTCCTAGTAGATAGTCCTTTCAAATGACACCTGGACTCTGCCTAATTCCTCCTCTTCTACTTTTGTTTGCTATGGAGACATGTGCTATGGAGTTGGCCAAGATACAGCTGGGATGCTGAGCCGTTCTTGGTCCTCCACCATGCCTTCTCTGTTTCAGATGGAAGGGGGTCTGCCTTGGTCCTCAGGCTGCCAGGTCTGTTCTGATTTCCAACCTACCCCAGCAACAGGCTGAATTAGTTAGGACTCTTGGTTGCAAGTGACAGAAACCAACTTTAACTGCTTTTAGCCCAACAGAGAATTTATTGGCTCACCTAACTGAGAAGTCCAAAGAGCGGATCCAGATTCCTATGCAGCCGGACCTTGGGGTTCATCAAGGCTGAGCTCTTCTCCTTTTGGCTGTGTTTGACCTCTCCCTGGCTTATTTCTCACAAAGCTTTTCTCTCAGAGCTGCTCCAAGCCCATTTTATAATTTCAGCTCCCAGTCCCAGAAAAAGAAAGACCTTTTTTCTATCCCAGAATCCATATATCAAGTTGCATGAAGGGCACTGAACTGGCTTTGCTGTGGTCACCTGCCCATACCAGAACCCACCGCTGGGGCCAGGGGAGTAGGATGCTCTCACTGGCCAGGTGTGGTTATATGCCTTCCCTGCAGTTGAAGGTGGTTGTGCTGGTCCCGTCCAACCACCACGATGAGTTTCTCACAGGAAAGAGAGGTTCTGTACTTAGAAAAAGGGATACTGGCTAGGCCAAAATAAAAACTGTCCTCTAGAAACCCCAAATAGGGACCAATTGTGCTGTAGTTTGTTACCAGGCTACAAAGCAATGAAGCCATGTTAGTAACAGCAACATCATAAAAGATAGGAATCACGTACCAGGCACTTCCAAGTGCTTTATGTATCCCACATTTAATCCTACAGCAATCCTAAGAGGCACATAGTATAGCTACCCATTTTACACTGAGAAAATGGAGGTGAGTGGCTTGTCCAATGTCAACCCGTACATTCACTGTTTTACAGAAATTTGAATAAAATAATTCTAGTTTTTATTCAACTCACCTCCTGTTCCTCTTCTTTCTCTTCTTCCTCGTTGTTGTTATTATTTATTATCGTCTCCTTAGACTCAGGCATGAGTTGGAGGAGGCTAAGCTTGGCTTGCAGACTAGCTCCAAGACAGACACTGTGTGACACTCTAAATCAACATTTCCCTCCAATCCTTTCCTCAGCACCCCAGCTCTCTTGTTTCAGGATGTTATTACCCATGGGGCTCCGTGGTGATTTTAGGGTGAACAGTGCTGTGGTTCTCAGGTGGACACCATAGTTCCACTAGCCCTGCTCCTCCAATAGACTTGTGGAGCAGAGTTTGCCAGGCTGTGTCCTCCATTCTGTTACTCTTGGGCTATTATATACTCTTCCATATGAAGAACTGGTGCTAGAGAGAGGAAGTGACTTGCCCCAGGTCACACAGCTGGTTTGTGGCAGAGCTAGGACTTGACTTTATCTAATTCACGGTTACTCTTTCCATTCTCTATGCACAGAGGATATGTCCCAGCCCTGCCGTATGTGCAGGGAGTGGGCCCTGACCCCCCTTCCTGTATGTTGTGCTGTAACTTCAAATCCTCTTGACTTGGAGTCAAAACACTCAATTCCAAGCCTAGGTTCAGTACCTACTGAGAGTCTTTGGGTAAATCATTTCATTTCTCAGAGCCTCACATTTTCCCCACCGAAACACTGAAGTAATACTATTGAAAGGGTAAAATCAGGTGAAATATATGAATGGGTTTTTCAAGCTGTATTTTACTCTATAAATTTTCATAGTATTTTGGTGTAACTCACTGTAAATCTTCAGCAAATGTTTTCGTATTAAATGGTTGAATGCAGAAGCACTTCTTTCTGAATCAGCTCCCTAGCGCTGGAGTCATATCCAGACAGTATTTTCTCTGGATTTTGGCTGATAATGGTTATTTACTTGTCATTCTCAGATAGTGATTCCAAAGTGATATTTAAGTTTTCTTCCCACAGTCCCAAGGAAGATTACTGGGTATTTGCTCAGAAGAGGCACATGTAATCCATCATAATGAGGCCAACATACTTTATAGACCTTTCCTGATTAAAAATGTTAACACATCTGGGAAGCTGTGTCCTGCTGGTTGCACAACTGCTAGAGCAACTAAATGAGCCAAATTCAATCTGTTCTTGGGCAGAAGAAGCTAGAACTCAATTCATCTTGTGTGTCCTTTGGGTTTCTGTGTATCATCAAAAGCATTGTGTCCTTAAGAGGCAACGTGAGACTGAGCTCTGGTTTAAGTCCTCTTCTTTTGTTCTGCGCTTGGACCTCTGTCCCCTCAGGCCTTCAATCCCACCATCAGAGACTTCAGAATCATTTCCTGGGACTGAGCACTCTTCCTGTCCCCAACTGTTTCCAAATTCATACCACACAATTTTATCATCTTCACTTTGTATCTTCATCACACCACTCCCTGTTCAAGCATCTTATGTGACTTGAAACTATTCAAACACCTAATCTAGTGTTTGATGAATTCCAGCATCTGGTTCAATTTCCCTTTCCAATACTGTTTTCTATTTATCTGATGTAGGAATTCTCAAATCCAGAGGAACCCGGTCTATTCTCTGAGCTGCAAATGTTCTATGCGTTTTCTTGAATCTTTGTCCTATTCCCCTTGCCTGGGGTGAGTACCCTTCTCCTTTCCCCCAACTTCACCTCTGGCCTCTTTGGCTCCTGTGTCTCCTTAGGGATCTTAAAATTCTTCGTCTTCCCTGAAACCATCCCTAATAGCTACAGCTTATAGAGATTTCTCTTTTCTCTGAACTTTTATTACACTTACTGCTTATACTCCAACTGCCCGTCTATATATTTATCCATCGGTCTATTCATTTTTCAAGGATTTATTGAGTCAGTTTTATAAAATCTTTGATGTGGGGACCATATCTTATACTACTCAGATTCCTCTAAAGCAATTTATTCATTCAACAGATATCAACTTGTGTTTCTGGTTAAAAGTAAAAGAAATCCAGTTCAAGATAAGATGAAAAAAGAAAACAGAAAAAAGGAAAAAAATGCGTGAGGAGGAAATCATTGGTGGGATTTAGGAACTCAAACTGTATTGTCAGACTGTCTTTTTCTTCCCTTACCAGTCTTTCTGATAGAAGAATGGCTACTCAAAGCTACATTTTCACATCTTAGCAAACCTTTTAGGAAAAAGTACACGTGGGTGAGTGCACATCTAACATACACACGTATGTTTCCCCACATCTGCAAGCTAATTCAGGGAAGGCTTGATTGGACCTGCTTGGATTATTCATTCTTCTTGGCATTCATTTTTGCCATGGGTGTGAGGTACCATGAATGGCTCAGCCTGGGTCATTTGCTCTACTTTGTGACTATACGTAGGTTTGAGCTAGGGCACTGTTATCTGAAAACCTCACCATGACCAGGGAAAATAATGGTGGGGCAATTCTCACCCCCAAATAAGGGTGGTGAGCAGACAAAACCCACAGAAGTCCTCCCCATATGTCAGCCCAGAACTCTGCATATACTTGATGCTTGATAAATATTTCTTGATTGAATGTTTGAATTTTACCTTCAGAATTTTTAATTTGGAGAAAATCCACTCATACTTAAAAGCTAACTCAACCCCAGGATTCTGGATATTATTGTTAAAACTTTTGGAAGTCCCTCTCGGTAATGTCTTCCTTTTGGTCTTGGTTTATTCCTTGGGTATTGTACAAATAGTCTAATCCTACGACTGCAAGACAGCCCTCTCAGGCGTTAAAGGCAGCTGTCTTATATCATTTGCAACATTCTACTTTCAGGCTAAACACTCATTTCCAAAAACTGCCTCTCACATGGTGTGTTTTCCAAACACGTTGACGTGCTTGTTCTCTAGTTTTTCATGATCTGGTTGAAACAAAGCCCTTGGAACTGAGCTGAGCAAAATATTTTTGAGGTGATGTGACTTTGTTTCACCTCCCTAGTTTCATACACTATACATTTATTAATTTAGCCCAAGATTTCATTATAATGTTTTGATAACCATGTCATTGTATATATTGATGAGTACTGTAAGTTTTTAAAACAGTCAATTAGCAAACATTATCCGGTATACTTTGCTCTGTCCTTTAGCCATTGTGTATGGTTTGAGGTGCTCAGTTAGGGGATCCAATCACGTCACATCTCTCAGTTCTGCTGACTCTCTTGTACACCCTCCAGCAGCCCAGCAGGTGCTGACATGCAGAAGAAGCTGATGATCCAGGTTCCTTAATCACCTTGGAATGTCACTCCAGTTCTGGTTCTCTCCGGTCCACTTTGATTGAATCTGCTTGCCCTTCAGAGCCAGGAACCAGGAATGACCTTCCCACTTAGTTTGTATGCCAGGGAATATAAACTCATCCAGGCATGTTGAAGGATAGACCAACTGTATTAGTTTGCTTGGGCTTCCATAATAAAGTACCACAAACTGGCTGGCTTAAACAACAATTTATTTTCTCACAGTTTTGAAGGCTGGAAGCCCAAGATCAAGGTTCTGGCAGGGTTGGATTCTTCTAAGGCCTCTCTTTTTGGTTTGTGGATAGCTGTCTTCCACTGGTAGCTTCACATGGCTTTTCCTGTGTGTGTCTGTGTCTTCATCTCCTCTTCTTATAAGGACACCAGTCATACTGGAGTAGGGCCCACCCTAATGACCTCATTTTACCTCCAAGTCCCTATCTGCAAATGCAATCACTTTCTAAGACACTGGGGGTTAAGACTTCAACATATACACTTTGGGAGGATATTCAGCCCATAACACCAACCAACCAACTGATGGTGTCCATGTGTGGGCAGGCACCTGTGTGTAGCAGTGGTGGGGAATGGCTGCAATCACAGGGCAGGAGAGCTCAGGTGGAGGAACTGGGCATCTTCATTGAAGCCCAGAGTTAAGATTAATCAGCTAACCCAGGACTGAGTAAGCAAATGTTGACCATTACAATGCTGGACCTTGGGTTCTGTTCCCTATTCTTAGTTCCAAAGAGATTAGGCCCCAGAACACCCTGCCGTGAGTCAGGGAACCAATGACAAAGTTTAAACCTAAGAAGCTTTTCAACACTCTGGGTCAACCTGAAAGACACATTAAGTAGAAACTCTTATTTAATATTTTCTTAATGATTGAGATCATGGACAACAAGTGAGCCTGTCTAGTTTGCCGGTGACATTGTGGACATCATTAAAAAACATGTGAATCATTAACTGGGAATGCAGACAAGGGCCCAAACGTCATCATTTTTATTCCCACCTTTGGATAAGCCTGGCAGCATAAATGTCCTCACCCCTGCCATGAGGAACTGCTCTGAAATGCAAAGTTTGACTCAGCCAGTGAAATCAAAGAAACAGTAATGGTCTCATTTCTATCTCTTTGAATAATGATATGCCGGTTTCCCCATAAATTGCATAAAGATGAAGAAGAAAAATAATTCTTTGACCTTTCTCATTTATGACAACACTTAGGTATTTCTTCTAATATCTTATGCTGGCCACAGAGCTTTACACTGCAGAGATTTCATTTCCTGCTGCTGTAGGCATTAAAATGTATAGAACCTCCTTCTCTCCTTCCCTCTCCCCTGCAACCTGAAGGCTTCTGTGCAGCTGTCATTCAGGGCTGGGAAAGACACAGGACCTGAGTGAGGGGCGTTGCGGGTGAAATCCTTCCTTTCTAAGCAAACTGTTCCCACAGCATGGAGCAAATAAGTGCCTGATGGGAAGAATTGTGAACTCTGAGCACGTGGGCTATGGCAGTCACACCCTCTGGGTGATGAATATCTTTTATCCAGATAAATGTACTTATAATTTGTTAGTTTAATTACTGCAGCCTTGTGAAGTCTTGAGCCAGGAATTCCTTTCTCAACAAATTAGAGGCCTGAAATAATTCTGTGGGAAGACTAATTGCTCACTCTGGATTTTGGACATTAGTCTGAAACGTGTTTCCAGAACTCAGCTGGGTGTTGTTAACAACTCAGTGTGACGATTCTGGTCTCATTGTGATCTGTAAACCCCTCTTTGGAGTGGCTTCTGTATTGCTAACATCGAGGTGTAAATCTCCTTTCAGTAATTACCTTCCCCAGATCTCCTTTTAGGATGGGAGAAAGATTTCATCTTTTCCTAACAACACACAGCCTTTGCTCCAAAAGAAGAAAGTAAGGGAATCCACCCCCAGCCCGACTCCAGTTCTGAAACTGAAAGATAAGTCTGGTGAGGACACATCACTTACTGGAAACACCAACCACTGTCTGCCCTTGCCTCATCACAAGGTTGGGCACTGAAACGTTCAAAGTGTGCATTGGTAAAAAATGCAAGCTTTCTCCCCTATTTTAATTTCTGCTAATTTTCTCTATTTTGCTAATGTCTGTCTCTCTTTCTCCCCAAGTGAGAGCTAGTTTCGCTGGCTCTCTGTCAATAGGAAATCTCTGCTAATTGGTGTTTCTCTGCTTTGCAAGCTGATATTCATAATGATATTCCAGAGACTCTGCAAGATCCTAAAGGGGCTCATGAATTCTCAAAGAATGATTGACTTCTGTGCAGAACAATTGCAGCGTCAGGTGTATTTTATGGTTTTCTGATTCACTGCAAATTGGATGTCCTTGTATGGGATATAACTTTCCATTTACCAGGTTATTTATTAAGTGGAGCCCAACAGTCTTTTGGGAGAGATGGAGAACAGGACGTTTTCAATTTGGCAGCTCCTGGTAGTGGGACAGGGGCCAAGCCTAATGCTTTTTTTTATCTTTGGTGTGCTTAGTAGATGCTTGGAGGATGCTTATGGGATAATTGAGCCATGCAAGGGCAAGGGTAGCCATAGGCTTGACAAAGGACCATCCCCTGAGCAGGCCTGAACCAGAGGCCTGAACATTCTTGTTAAACCTGAAAGGTCAGATAGATGGGATCAGAACAGGTGCAAAAATCTAGAAGTCAGGAAAACTCACGCACACAATGTAGGTCAGAGTAGACAAAAAGATCTAAATCTAGGGGTTTGAGGTTGGCAGTACCTAGGTGGACCCTAAAGCACTGTGTGTGGGTGACTGTTGGGGTCACTGTCTGTCACCCAGAGTCACGTGGGCCAAGGATGCTGGACCCCCAAGGTCCTTATGGAAGAGAAGGATGCAGACGACAGGTAACTGAGACAAACCAGCTTGTTCTTCCCGCTTTGTGATGCCGACTGCAGCAGCCAGACTGATGGTGTGTCAGTCTGCTTCCATGGTTGAGGATGGCCAAATCCGTCCACTCATCTTAATTGCTGTCTGTCTGGTTTGCAGGTATAGGTAAGACGTCAAGTCAGTGCCATTTGACTCCAGGCTGAACACTCCTGTACTCTGCGGGAGAACAGTTTCCCTTGTATATTATATCCCTTAAATTAAGTAACCCTGACATTTATTGCTCTCACTGGGTCAAAGCACCTGTGTAACAGAGAGGAGGAGAGAAAGTTCACATATGTTTTACACATATGTTTTACACATATAATTCTGTGTAACAAACCACCCCAAAACGAGTGCCTTAAAAGAGCAATGATTTATTATTTACTTATCCATGAGTTTGAGGACTGACTAGAAGTTCTCCTTTGGTCTGGTCTCCTTTGGGGTGTTCCATGTGGGTGCATTCAGGTGGTGGATTAATTGGTTGGAAGATTTAAGAAGGCCTTTCTCAGCTGTCTGGGGCCTGGGTACTGATTGTCGGCAGGAATGTTCCTCTACACGGCTCAGTTCTCTCTGTCTCTCCCCTTTTTTCTCTCTCTCTCTCTGGTGTCTCACCCTGTAGGGCCTCTCCACGTGATCTTCGTCCGCAACAAGATAGCTTGGACTTCCTTACAGCATGGCAGCTGGGTTCTCAGAATGCAAAGGGAGAGGCTGCTAGGACAAGGCTAAGCCTAAAACTGGTCCTGTGTAACTTCTGTCACCCTTGATTGGTCAGAATAAGTCGTGGGGTCAGCTCAGACTCCAGGGAAAGGGAAGTAGTTCCCACTTCTTGACGGGGAGAGCAGCAAATAATTTGTAGCCATCTTTAGCCTATCATATCTTCCTTTAAAAATTTACTGATTGTCAACCAAGGGGAGAAATACTTTAAAGCTTATCCTGTAGGTTGTTGTGAGGATTAAATGAGGTGGATGCAAATGTAGCATTTAGAGCAGGTCAATAAACAGCTATATTTCTCCTCCCTGATTTGAGGATCTACTCTTATGGGTAGAGACAATTGTCAGGAAACTGTAATGCAGGGACCAGGCTTCTGGTCGATTGTGCTTTAGTTATCCCCAAGTGGGAATTAAGTGAGATGATAAACGTAAACTGCTTAAAACGGTCAGGGCCTAGGACACAGTAATCACTCAATAAATGTAAGCTATTATTATTATCACTATCATCGTTGAGGGGCAGTGATTCCTAAAAACAAAAAACAGAATAACCCCCAGGATTATATGCAACCCACTTTCCTGATTATGAACACCCTTCCTCTCATTTTAGTTACTTTTTACCTTTGTGTAACAGAATTTTAGAGATGTTTACAATCATAGAAGTTTAGACCAGAAAGAAATGTAAAGCCAAGTCTTGGCAGGTAACTTATCTACTTCACACAGCTAGTTAGAGGATTAGTTCCAAATCTCAACATCCCAAGCTTCTAGCCAAGGGCTCTCTTCACTGCAGCCTTAAGTACTGAATGTTCCAACTCATTTGCTTTAAAAATAAGAGCTAGGAATACAAAGCTTTACCTGCCAGGTATAACACATTTAAATAAATAGTTCAGTTTTATACATCAGCCATGTACTTTGGAGGAGAGAAAAAAAGAGGTACAGATAGAGGACGGAGCAAGGACAGAAACAGAAATGGTAGTTACATATGGAAGAAGAAGAAAGAGGGTTGAAAGATTTGAGACGATTTAGTGATACCGCTTACTAGTAATAAGTGCTGGAAGCTGTTGGGCAGGGGTTCGTTCTACTCTCTGCCCCAGATTCCTTCCCCCTGGCCTGGCAACAGCAACCCCACCACCTTTTTTTGAAAATGTCCTCCTCAAGTCCAGCCTGGTGGTTCCGATGGTTCTGACAATCACATCATCTTATTCTCACGGCCATGTGGATTGGTCAGGTGGGGACCACTTAGAGTGCTTCTCTAGGGTTGATATATACTCTAGAGCTGTGAAAGGAAGGCACCTTGAGCAAGGCTGGCTTGCTTTCGACCACATTTTAGAGAAATCTGCCATACACAGAATAGCCATGTCCACCTTCCTTGGAAGATATCTTGGTCATGCCCTCCATCCTCACATATCCTACTGTTCTTTTTTTCTTTATTCATTTATTAAATATTTAATCACCATTCGCTATGTACCTGGCATCGTAATGCAGTCTTAAGTTCTTTCATCCATGGAACCACCTCTGCTGTGTATAGACATGTGTGATGGACAATTAAAAAGTGACACAGGATTATGAGTTGTGATAAGAGCCTTGTTGTAGGCTGAATAAAGGCCCCCCCCCACCCCCGCAAGATGTCTATGTCCTAATCCTCAGAACCTGTGAATATATTACCTTACATGGCAAAAGGGACTTTGCAAATGTGATTAGTTAAGGCTCTTCAGATGGCGAGATTATCCTGGATTATCTGGGTGGGTCCAATGTCATCCCCAGGGACCTTACAAGAGGGAAGCAGGAGGGTTAGACTCAGAGAAGGTGACGTGACCACGGACGCATAAACAGAGATTAGAGGATGCTCTGCTGCTGGCCTTGATGATGGAAGAGGCCATGGGCCGAGGAATGCAGGCGGCCTCTAGGAGCTAGAAAAAGGAAGAACACAGGTTCTTCCCTGGAGCCTCCAGAAGGAACACAACACCTTGCTTTTAGGACGTCTGACCTCCAGAACTGTAAGAGGATACATTTGTATTGTTTAATCACTAAGCTTGTGGTAATTGATGACAGCAGCAATAGGAAACTAACACAGCCTCAAAGCTAAAGAGTGGGTGTGTGAAAAGAATAATGTGAGGAAACTTTCTATAAGATTAGGTGGTCAGAGAAGACCTTCCTGAAAAACCAATATTTTGGTGAAGAGCTCATGGAGGAGAAGAAGCCAGCCTTAGGAAAAGAGTGGGGTATTGACAGCTGCATCCAGGGAAACAAGGCCAGGAAAAACCTTAAAAGAGACAGGTGTGTCTGTTATAACAACTGAAAGAAGACCGGTGGGGCAGGATACCAGCAGGAGAGTGGCGTCAGATGGTGTCTGGTTCCTAGAGATCCATACCTACTACCGGGAGGGTCATTCTCCTTCCTCCTTGGTTTTCTAAGTCCTTCCCACCTTCTCTTCCAGCTCCACCTACATCCTCACCCCAAAGCCTTCTATGACCTCAGCAGCTTTATTCATCTCCCTCTTTCACCCCAACTGTGCTCCCTCCTTCCAACTGGGGTCCTTGGACCTATGGAGACCCCCAGATTTATCCTTGGGGAGGTATCTTCAAAATTTTCAAGGATGTTTTAGTTTTAATGGTAAATTTTAAAGTAGAATAAGCTTAGGCTATCATCTGGATGCACCTGCTTGAGTTTCGTTTTAAGATTTCAGTGCCTTGGTGGGGCCAGTTGAAGGCTAAATGATGTCCAGGTGAGCCATATAAGCAAAGGTTTTGAAGAAGTTTGACCAGAAAAGAATGGAGGGGAATGAAATGATCAGAGGGTGCATAACATATGAGATTGAACAGCAGAAGGAAACACCATGCTGGCCTTGTAAGCAAATTTATTCTGTGGTTTCTTTCTTTCTATGTACCTTCTTATAACACTTCACTGCTAGTAGATATTAAGTTGCTGTGGCTAAAACTTCCAAAGGTTGCCTAAGGTTGGTTCAGTGGTTTGTGTAGGCTTCCTCGTGGAGGGGACTAGTGCCTGTGTTCTGGTGGATGAGGCTGGATCTTGTCTTTCTGGTGGGCAGGTCCACGTCCGGTGGTGTGTTTTGGGGTGTCTGTGACCTTATTATGATTTTAGGCAGCCTCTCTGCTCATGGGTGGGGTTGTGTTCCTGTCTTTCTAGGTGTTTGGCATAGGGTGTCCAGCACTGTGGCTGGCTGGTCATTGGTTGGAGCTGGGTGTCATAGGGTGTCTAGCACTGTTGCTGGCTTGTCGGTCATTGGTTGGAGCTGGGTCTCAGCATTGAGATGGAGATCTCTGGAAGAGCTTTTGCCATTTGATATTACGTGGAGCTGGGAGGTCTCTGGTGGACCAATTTCCTGAACTCGGCTCTCCCACCTCTGAGGCACAGGCCTGACACCTGGCCAGAGCACCAAGACCCTGTCAGCCACATGGCTCAGAAGAAAAGGGAGAAAAAAGGAAAGAAAAAAAGAAATTATATAAAAATAATTATTAAAAATAAAAAAATTAAAAAGTAATAAAAAAAGAAAAAGAAAGAAGAGAGCAATGAAACCAAAAAACAAATCCAGCAGTGATGACAAGTGCTAAAAAGTATACTAAAAAAAAAAGAAAAGACAAAAAATATGGACAGAGAGCACCCTAGACAAATGGTAAAAGCAAAGCTATACAGACAAAATCACACACAGAAGCATACACATACACACTCACAAAAAGAGTAAAAGGAAAAAAGTATATATATAATTGCTCCCAAAGTCCACCTCCTCAGTTTGGGATGATTCATTGTCTATTCATGTATTCCACAGATGCAGGTACATCGAGTTGATTGTGGAGATTTAATCCGCTGCTCCTGAGGCTGCTGGGAGAGATCTCCCTTTCTCTTAGCGGCAGAGGCCAGCGTGACGTTGCGCCTGAGGCGCGCCATGCGTTCTCCCGGGGAAGTTGTCCCTGGATCCTGGGACCCTGGATCCCGGGACCCTGGCAGTGGCGGGCTGCACAGGCTCCTGGGAGGGGAGGTGTGGATAGTGACCTGTGCTTGCACACAGGCTTCTTGGTGGCGGCAGCAGCAGCCTTAGCATCTTGTGCCCGTCTCTGGGGTCCGCACTGATAGCTGCGGCTCGTGCCCGTCTCTAGAGCTCGTTTAGGCTGAGCTCTGAATCCCCTCTCCTCGCGCACCCCGCAACAATGGTTTCTTGCCTCTTAGGCAGTTCCAGACTTTTCCCCGGACTCCCTCCCGGCTAGCCGTGGTGCACTAACCCCCTGCAGGCTGTGTTCACGCAGCCAACCCCAGTCCTCTCCCTGGGATCCAACCGAAGCCCGAGGCTTAGCTCCCAGCCCCCACCCGCCCTGGCAGGTGAGCAGACAAGGTTCTCGAGCTGGTGAGTGCGGGTCGGCACCGATCCTCTGTGCAGGAATCTCCCTGCTTTGCCCTCCGCACCCCTGTTGCTGCGCTCTCCTCCGTGGCTCCGAAGCTTTCCCCCTCCGCCACCCGCAGTCTCTGCCCGCTAAGGGGCTTCCTAGTGTGTGGAAATTTTTCCTCCTTCACGGCTCCCTCCCACTGGTGCAGGTCCCGTCCCTATCCTTTTGTCTCTGTTTTTCCTTTTTTCTTTTGCCCTACCCAGGTACGTGGGGAGTTTCTTGCCTTTTGGGAAGTCTGAGGTCTTCTGCCAACGTCCAGTAGGTGTTCCGTAGGAGTTGTTCCACATGCAGATGTATTTCTGATGTACTTGTGGGGAGGAAGGTGATCTCTGCGTCTCACTCTTCCGCCATCTTGAAGGTCCACCTGCTGATGTTATTGAAACAAGTCAATCCTAAGCCTGCTAGCCTGCCTCACCTGTCCCTTCCTGTGGAAACCACATTAAGGGTGCTTGCCCACATTTTCCTTTTGCCCTTTCTGCCTCCTGACTGACCCTGGTACTTCCCCATGTGACTCTGCATGTGATGCCCCCTCCTCTTGGGAATTGTGACAAATTGTGTCTCCAGTGGCAGTCGTCTCCTGATCTGTTGGCCTCACCATACCTGAACTTAAAAACCCTACATTTTAAATCAGAATAAATACATAATCGCATTGTTCTAGACCCTTTGTACAAAAATGTTGCAATTTCCTCAACACCAAGAGGAAACCTCTTATTTCCTGTGTATTTTATTGTTATTACTATTTGCACAAATCACCTCAGAGAGATTCATGTTGCCCTTCTATCCTTATTAGTTTCACATTTATGCTAACTCAGCCAATGAGCCCCAGTTTGACAATGGCCCTGTGTTCAAAACTCCTTGCCTAAGAGTGAATTCCTGTTTCACCCCAGGTCCCTTCCTCTGTCCCTCAGGCCCCATGTGTGTCAGACTCTATCTGGGTACTATCTGTTCTCAGGACTCAGCAAAAGCCTCATCTCCTCCTAGAAGCCCACCTTGACCTCTCCCTCTTCTTTGAGCTCAAGCACTCTCTGACTTATCTTCCCTTCAGTACGCCCCATCAAGTACTGTTTGCTTTCATTGCAGGGTTTCCACAAGTGTTTGTTAATCATCAGACTGCTCTCTTCTTCTCCCTCCCCCCTCCAGCTGTTGCTGGCCAGGGCAACTCCATCGCCCCCAGGGCAGGGCTTGAAGTGAAGGAACCAGAGCTGTACAAGTGGAAATAAATTGATTGTACAGGAATTGAGTTACAGTTTTTATTTTCAAAAGTCTCTCTTGTTAAAAAAGTGTCCCGCAGCCTCCTCTGGTCACTGGTCACATTGATTTGTGTTTACCCTTTCAGAGTTTCAGGTCCTTGCTGGAGTTAACAGAGTTGGTTTACAGAATATTTGTCAGAAACAAGAGCCTCTCAAATCAAGATCTTGCTCTCCATAGGCAATTCCATCCATTGCCCTCCAAGGCTTCCTACCAGCGTTAGGCTCCTAACCCTAGCAACCAGGAAACTTCAAACTGTCCTTTGGGTTCCACTGACCTCTCCTACAATTGATAGGTGAAGGGAGACCAGCCATGGGCTCTGATGATGCCAAATGGAAGATTCTTTCTCCAGAGCAGGCATCCTGTAGTGTGTGTGCCCAAGGCTCTCTCAGATGAATTTCAGTGATGTTCGGAGGTTGTCATGGCTCAAGCTCTCTGGAAATTGCACTCAGCGAAAGTTGATTATGGTACAAATCTAATCTGTCACTCTTCGCTTAAAACCCATAGCTCTTCTTTGCCATATGATTTGGTTCAGTTTTCTTTTTTTTTAATTAAATTTTGAAATTTTGAGATCACTGTAGACGCACACTCAGTTTTAAGACATAATTCATCCAGAGCCTGTGCACCCTTTCCCAAGTTTCCCCTAACAGTAACTCTTGCAAAATTAGAGTACCAGATCACAAATCAGATGCTGAGATCCTTCAGAAGGGGTGGGGTCCTTGGCAGAAGAAGGGTGGGTGTTTCTCCTTACTGCTGCGTGGGGGTGGGAGCTCTGGCCTCCCCAAAGTCTCCATTGACACCAGGAAGGGGTGGTTTGTTATTGCTTGATGGGCAATGAAGTCCCAGATCCCTACCTGGCCTCTCTGACCCCTCCCTGGTGCAGGGGTTGGGGCACCTGGCTACAGCCTGGCAGGGGGGAATCTAGGGTCCTCACTCGGTCTTTGGGGGCACGGGTGGAAAGGTGGAGCCACAGCTGTTTTTTCAGGTGTTTGGCTGGAGTAGAGAAGTTATCATCTAAAAGTCTTGCTTTTCTAGGCTGCCCCTTTCCTGGTCCTTTGGCAGGAGAGAGGAGGCTTTTGCTGGGCTTCTTTTGTTTGCTGTCCATGGCGTTTCTGGGGTGCCAGGTACTTAAGCTCCAAGTCTGGGACATGTAAAGCCAAAACCAGAAAAAATCCAGTTAACTCATCCCTGTGTCATTCCTCAGGTCCTGAGGTCTCTCTCTGGTCTGCTCTTTTCTCTCCACTTCTCAGCATCTTATTTTTAATGTCCAGGGTTTTCATTGTACTTAGCAGGAGAAATAGGAAAAAGTATAAGGAGTCCGTCTTTTTGGAAGTGGAAGTCCCCAGATGTCTTTTTTTAAAACGTGAAATGCCATGGTCTGTCTCCTGCCAACGTTGCCAGCACTTTTGTCACACCCTGATTCATGCCTGATGCTCAAAGACCAGCTACCTGTGAAACAGCCCTGCATGAGCTCCCGCTGGTCCCTTTGTCTACACTCCTACTAATAAAAACAGACACGTATGCAGCGCTTATTATGTGCCAGGCATGTTATATGCAATAATTATGAATTAAGTACTATTATTATAGAGATGAAGAAACTGGGACCCAAAGAGATTAAGTAAGTCATTTATGGTCACTCAGCCAGTAAGCTGCAGAGCCTTGGATTTAGACCCAGGCAGCTGGCTCTGAAGCGGCCTACCTGACAGTTCTGGTTGTCTAACTTGAGTGGGCCTCAGAATCCTCCAGGGCTTGAAAACACAGATTGCTGGGCCCACCCCCAGAAATTCTGATTCAGTGAGTCTGGGGTGGTGTCTTGAGAATTTGCATTTCTAGCAAGTTTCCAGGTGATGCTAATTCTGTGCTCTGGGAACCACATTTTGCAAACCAATTACCTTTCTACCTTCTCCTTCACCCACATTTGCTCTGCTAATTGGTATACAGCCTTTTTGATTGAGCACAGGCATGGCTTTGCCTGATTTGACCTACCTTCCCTCCTCCACCCTCAGATGGTTTTAGCAGTCTCGGCATATCTGTCATTGTAGCTTCCACATTACATGGAAATTATCTGTTTGTATATCTCGGTTTCCATCCCCTAATCCCCTTGAGGACAGAGAGGTTAGTGCAGAGCAAAGTATATACTATTCATCTTTGTACAGTCACCTGGGATGTCTGTTGAAAATGAGATTCCTGGGCCCAGCCCACTAAGTTTCTGAATCAGTAGATCAGGGGCAGGACCCAAGAACCAGCCCTTTAAATAAACAACGTACATGATTCGGATGCGGTTGAGGCGGGCCCACTTTGAGAAACTGCCCTAGAACTTTGCATTGTCTTTGGCACTGAGAAAGTGCTCAATAATTATTTATGGACTGGATGTTATTGAACTGAGCGGTAACCCCCTCATCTACTTTTCTGCACTTTCTCCCTACCTCGCCCCAACTCCCACAATGGCATTTTTTTGTGCTTGTCCCTCCAAAACCTAAGACATCCTCTCTCCTCCCCCCAGATTGTTCGTTTCTTTTCCTTTCCAATCAGAGCTTTCATTCATATACTGCATCTGATTTCAGCTAGTCGTTGAATCAACTTGGAAATGTAAACCATTTCTGTTGAAGGTATCCTTTTATTTTATTTATTTTTTTAATATTGAGATGTAACTTACATAGAGAAAAGGCACAAATCTTAGCTGTTCAGCCCTGTGTAAGCTCGGATCACAATGTAGGACATTTCCAGCCCTCAGCAGGCTCGCTCATGACCCCTTCCATTCAATACACCTCCTCCAGGGTAGCCCTATTCCGACTTCTATCACCACAGATTAATTTTGCCCATCCTTGAACTTCATATAAATGAAATTATATAGAATGTACACTTTTGTACCTGGCCCTTTGTGCTCAAGTGTTCTGTATGCAAGCTTCATTTATGTCTGTGTATGCAACAATAGCTCTTTACATGGCTGTGCTGTATTCCATTCCATTTTTTTTAAGTCATCCCTGAAATTTATTTATTTTTTAAAATTAAAAAAAATTTCATTGGAGTAGAGTTGATTTACAATGTTGTGTTAGTTTCAGGTGTACAGCAAAGTGAATCAGTTCTCCATAGACACACATCCACTCTTTTTTTAGATTCTTTTCCCATATAGGTCATGCCAGTGTATTGAGTAGAGTTCCCTGTGCTACACAGTAGGTCCTTATTAGTTATCTGTTTTGTATATAGCAGTGTGTATGTGTCAGTCCCAATCTCCCAGTTTATGCCTCCCTCCCCCTTTCCCCCCTTATGGTAACCATAAGTTTGTTGTCTACACCTGTGACTGTTTCTGCCGTTTACTGTTCACTTTTGAAGAAGCAATCTTCTCATCTTCGCTGTTGCTGGAGTAGGTATAGGACTTGTGCAGAGTCTCGAGTGAGGGCTTCTGAGGCTCTTGACACTACCTTACACTGCTGAGGGTCCCCACATAGTCCCTGGGGGCCACCGTTGACCCAGTAGATGCTTCCTTGGGTCCTTGGTGGAGGTGGTGAAAGGATGCTATCTGAATCTACCTTCTATGGCCTAACGGTCGGATGTTTGGCATATGAGCCTCGTTGGTCAAGTTGGGATGATGTCTACTGTGCAGGAGTTTTGACATTACATGAAACCGTTTATAAGCTCTAAATGTTATACTAGTTATTATTAACAGATACTTCATTCTTTACCCTTTCCTTTTTATATTTCTCTTCTGTCTTTTGTCTTCATTTTCTCTATATTTTTGTATATGTTTTCTTTTTCCTTCCCTTGGGACTGACAGTCACACTCATAAGGAATTTTAGCCCCTCTTGGTGCCCTGCCCTTGCACAGAGTGGCACCAAACCATCCCACAATCTTGAAAATTCTTACATTGCCCCCGTTTGTTCATACTTTTCTTCTGGGTGTTAACAGCTCTTCCTGGCCTGGGGAAGAGTTTGTCAACGTACACAGTCTCTTTGTTGTTGGACTTTTAAAAACGACTTTCTATGTAACATTTTCAACTGATTAACCTTTAGGCCTGGAAAAAAATGGGAATATCAAAGCAGTAATATTTTCAGCTGTTTTCCACTGAAGGGTGCATCAATCATAGAAATGTCTTTGACTCCTGTTTGGTTACTGCACCAACAATTGAGTATAACTTTCTGAGTTAGAGGGAGATAATTGTTTCTGGGGGTAATAAAGCTGTCAGGAGGAGGGAGACTTTCATCTAACTTCATAAAAAATGTGAAAGCATTGGGTGGCGGCCCAAGGACGTTGAGGAGATGGCAACATCTGGAGAATCTAAAGACCTAAACAGTCTTGTAATTTATGTCCCTGAAAGAAATGCTTTGGGCCAGGAGACTGGAAACCTGGGTTCTATTCTCATCCCCGTGACTGACTTCCAGAGTGACCTTGGGCAAGTTGCCTGATCGTTTTTTTTGCTTCTTGTATTCATTCTATAGGCAAGGATAATAATACTATTAATATTTATCCATTTGTTACTCAAAGTGAGTTTTTATTTCTCTTGTTCTCTCTCTCGATAGATAAATGAGGCACCCTTTTAGAAGTTGTTGCATAAATTCAAGGTCTTAGTCTCATCATACATATATATTTTTATTTACAAAGAGCATTAATTAATTTTATTAGGAATTCGTCAGACCTGGGATGCCAAGAAGTTTAAGGTTTAGGCTATGCCAATTTTTTTTTTTTGCGGTACGCGGGCCTCTCACTGTTGTGACCTCTCCCGTTGCGGAGCACAGGCTCCGGACGCGCAGGCTCAGCGGCCATGGCTCACGGGCCCAGCCGCTCCAGGTCATGTGGGATCTTCCCGGACCGGGGCACAAACCAGTGTCCCCTGCATCGGCAGGCGGACTCTCAACCACTGCGCCACCAGGGAAGCTCTAGGCTATGCCAATTTTAAAGAGGAAGTTTATTTTTTCTTCTCATTCTCTCTTTTGATATATAAAAGAGGCACCCTTTTTGAAGATGTTGCATAAGTTCAAGTTCTTATTTCCTCTCTCCCTCCCTCTGTGTGTTTGTGTGTGTGTGTGTGTGTGTGTGTGTTTGTGTGTGTGTATAGTCTTTACAAAGAGCTTTAAAGAGCTTTAATTAATTTTGTTAGGAATTCGTCAGACCTGGGATGCCAAGAAGTTAATTTTAAGATCATGTCAATTTTAAAGAGGTAGTAGGTGCAGCTCAGAGAAATTGGTATTTGCAGAATCAAAACTTTAAGATCCTATTAGCACACTAGTTTTCTCCTATTTAATCACAGACCCACAGGACAAAAGAGAAACTTTGCAAATAAAATCAGAGAACCTTGAAGTACAACTATCTGTATTTAACTTTGGCAAGTGGGTCATATTCAGTGTGGAATAGCAGTGAAATGTCCACAGTCGAGCTGGGTGTCACACAGCAAACTGGGGTGGGGACGGGGTTAGGGCTCAACCCACATCTCTCCTCCATGCAAACCTCCCAAGGCACAATGACATCATATGTCTTATTACTTGAACCATTAATTTTTTCAATTATATTCTGTTTTTGGAAATTGCTTTCTTTCATTGCAATTTGACTTGTTTTTTTTTCTTTCCTTTTTTTTTTTTTTTTTTTTCGGTACGCGGGCCTCTCACTGTTGTGGCCTCTCCTGTTGCGGAGCACAGGCTCCGGACGCGCAGGCTCAGCGGCCATGGCTCACAGGCCCAGCCGCTCTGCGACATGCGGGATCTTCCTGGACCGGGGCACGAACCCGTGTCCCCTGCATCGGCAGGCGGACTCCCAACCACTGCACCACCAGGGAAGCCCCAGAAAGGCACATATATTTTGAAAATATGTTTAGAAAAACTCTCCAGTCGATTCTAATCTATCCTCCAATGGTTTTGTAGCCCAGCCTCTCACCAAATCACTGATTATCTTTGGGGATCATGGAAGACTTTCTAAGAAAGTTACTGTTTGAACTA
Organism: Neophocaena asiaeorientalis asiaeorientalis; assembly: GCF_003031525.2. Lineage (NCBI taxonomy): Eukaryota > Metazoa > Chordata > Mammalia > Artiodactyla > Phocoenidae > Neophocaena > Neophocaena asiaeorientalis. Next base: position 3,633,347 of record NW_020174429.1, read on the forward strand.
AAATTAGGAGCTTGATTAGGAGTTAATTACATGAAGAGAAATGAGATTGAGGACAACAGTTCAAGCAATGAGAACAGCTTTTATCAAAGCTCTGTAAGTGGGAAAGCGTAATGTGTGTGGGAAAAATGAAAGATGTCCAGAGTGGCTGAGGGAAAGGAGGGAGGAGTGGGGAGATACATGGCTGGAGAGACAGGTGGAGTCCCCATACTGCAGGGGACATACCATGTTAAAGATTTTGGACCTTATCCTAATGATTGTGAGAAATCATAAAATGATCTGGATGGAGGAGAAGCATGAATTAATGTCATTTTTTATAAGGATGAGATTTGGCTCCAACGTGGAGAATGGTTTTGAGGGGATATCATTTAGACAGTGAAGGTCTAGAGGGGACATGATATCAGACTGGATTAAGGAATGGCAGTGATGATTTAGAGAGGCAGATGGATTCAGAAGATCTTTAGTAGGTTAAAATCAACAGCACTTAGTGCTTTGGCAGTGAAGGAGAGGTATTAATAAAGGATGCGTCTTAGGTCTCCAGCTTACATGGTTGGCTGGTAAGTAGTGCAAATCATTGAGACAGGAAACCCTGGAGCAGGGTGGGTGTGGAATTATTATGGAGTGCTTTTAAGGCATCTGAATGGAGATGTTACAGGCCATTGAATGTCTGGGTGTGACGTTTTGAGGAATGATTTGGGCTGGAGTTAGAGGTTGGTGATCCAACCCGTGGGCAGGAATGAGGATGCCTTAACACAGAGTGAAGGATGAAGAGAGACCAGACAACCAAGGCTTCTCCTGAATAGGAACTAGTTGATCTGATAAACTAATATTTGATCAAATCTCTTGAAAGAAGAGATTTCTTTCCTTGTCAACCAATGGAGCCCTCTGGAGAAATGCCTTAACCCGAAGGGACAACTTGGATGGAAGAAATTTACGTCATGTGGCAGGTTTTGGGGAGGGTATATTTGAGCAGGTAGGTCCTCGTGGTGTCTCATAAGCCACATTGGTCCTGAAGCTCCCTTCTGGTTCTATAACCATAAGAGCTGTGCTGGTCCTTCACGTGTAATGTGTACTAGACAGAGGGTGAGCAGAGAGACACTTAAGACATTTAAACTCATGAATTCGCGAGACCAGCTAGGCAGATTATAGTTCTCTCTGTTCTCTTTTTGGAGAAAGAGGCAAGTAAGAAAAAACAGGTAGATACAGAATAATTTTTTGGCGGTAAAGAAACTCTTAGAGGGCCTGCTGGCAACAGTACGTCTCAGCACCATCTCCTACACCTTTTCTATCTTCTTCGACAGCTTTAAACTGCGAGCCCCAAGGACAGTCATGATGCCGCCATTTACTGAGTGTCTCACGTGTATCAGTCACATGGGACCTCTATGATGCAGATTTCATCGCTCCCATTTCAAAAATAATCAGAAAAAGAGGCTCAGAGAAGGTAGTAATTTGTGTAATGTCACTTAGCTAGTAAGGGACAGCTGGGGATTTGAATATAAGTCTGACTCTCAAACAGTGCCATCTCCTATTCACTGTTCTATTTCGTGTACAGCATGAAGAAGGCCTAAAGTTTAGATGAGACTGAGTTCTAAAACAAAGATTCTGTTCTGTCCCCTAGCATCCACTTCGTAAAGTAGGGAAGTTGTCTCAGATGTTTTGGAAACTTCACTGGACAGAAGAGGTTGTTAGGGAACTAGCCTTTCTTTAACTAGAAAATTCAATTAACTAGAACACTCCATTCTCCATACGCTCCTATTAATTGCTGTTTTACTGTTGCCACGGGAGAGGAAAGAGGGGATTGCTCTGGGGAAAGAGAATGAACAAATGCAAAGTCTGAGCATCCCAAGGTTTTTTTGGTTTTTTTTTTTTTTTGCGGTACGCGGGCCTCTCACTGTTGTGGCCTCTCCCGTTGCGGACCACAGGCGCCAGACGCGCAGGCTCTGGACACGCAGGCTCAGCGGCCATGGCTCACGGACCCAGCGCCATGGTTCATGGGCCCAGCAGCCATGGTTCACAGGCCCAACCACTCCGCGGCATGTGGGATCCTCCCGGACCGGGGCACGAACCCGTGTCCCCTGCATCGGCAGGCGGACTCTCAACCACTGCGCCACCAGGGAAGCCCCTATCCCAAGGGTTTTTAATGATAAATGATCTGGTTAAGATGGGGACTCTCTCTTTGTACTTGAAATTTTTTATTGGCTTTGAATTCAAATCAAATGCCGCACTTGAGTTCTTCACATCAGACTGGCAGCACTGAGAATGACCCCTTTGCCTCCTGTGGGTTTCAAGCTGTGTATTGGCAGATTTTCTTGGTCCTATTGGGCCGGTCGGCATTCTCGTTATTTTGCCCGATACCATTTTGGTTCCTAAGTCAGAGGGTTATTTATTTTACTTTGTATTTAGACCTGAGAAATCTTTGTGTAATTATGACCTCTTGTTTGAATAGGCTTCTTCTTAAGAGAGGAAAGAAAGAGGTAAAAAGATCCAAACACTTCTGAGCCAGCCCTTCAAGTACACATGGGTTTTGTGCTCATTTGATTATTTTTTTTTTTTTTTTTTTTTTTTTTTTTTTTTTTTTTTTCGGGGGCCCCTCTCTGTTTGGCTCTTCCGCTGTACGTGGGCCTCTCACTGTTGTGGCCTCTCCCATTGCGGAGCACAGGCTCAGCGGCCATGGCTCACGGGCCCAGCCGCTCCACAGCATGTGGGATCCTCCCGGACCGGGGCACGAACTCGTGTCCCCTGCATCAGCAGGCGGACTCTCAACCACTGCGCCACCAGGGAAGCCCTGATTATTTTTAAGTAGGGCTTTCCATGGGGAAATAACAGTGGGAATGACCATTCTTTCAGGGACATGCCCAGGGGTGTCATTTCAGAGCAGTTAGAAGTCCAGGGGTCTTGGATGTCACCAAATCTGAAGCTGCTCCAAGATGTAAAGGGTCTAGTAGAGGGGAAAAAGGACCCCTGATGTTCTGCCAGGACATATCTTCAGACTTAAGGAGGAAAGGGTCCAAATAATAACACCACTTATAGCAATACCAGCCGGGATTCTCTGTGCACTTGCTGTGTGCCAGGCTCAGAGCTAAGGGAGCTGACACTTCCCTTTTCCCTTTTCATTTTCACAGTAACCTTCTTGGGTGGGTGTCGTGTGGGACACTGCAAATCCTCTGGGCCCCATGTCTTGTATCAGCCCCTGTCGCAGTGGCTGCTTCCGAGCAGGCTTCAATGAGCTTTGTGTAGGTGCAGAGAGGGAGCCCCACTTTGGCCTGAGCCTCATACCTCTCTCTTCCCACCTTGAGGCTTCTCTGATACCTGGGCTTGGGATGCGAAGCTCAACCTGGAAGTGCAGGAGTTCATGTTCACATGACCACCCTCGACCCATAGGAAGAAGAGTCAATGGATAAATGCTTCCCCCTTCCGTCACCAGGCAGACCCTTCTTCACAAGCCACAGAAGGTTTCAGTGGGGTGAGCATCTGTCACCTGTAACCCTGGCAGCTCGGCCATGTGCCCCTGTTCTCTTCTCCTTGGCCCTCATGCCCACTCCCTGGGATCATTTTCCAAATGAACGCTCTGCAGGCAAGCCTTTGTCTCAGGTTCTGCTCTGGGCGGTGGGGCGGTGGTGGGGAGCACAGGCTGGACGAATGTCATGGGAGCCCCTAAAGCCACGTGGCCCTCTTTGCTGCTGCTACTGCCGCACCCATTGGCGACTGCCTGTGCTCTGGCTCCTAACAGGAAGGACTCACGGCGGCTTTCTCACTGCGAGAAACCCACTATTGGCTTTTACCCAAATATTGCAGCAGCTGGTGCCAGGGGGACTTGCAGGACCGTAGTGTTTGACCCTCAGTTCAGAAGTTTGTATTCACTACCCTCTTTGAGCCCCTCCACCCCAGTCCCAGCCCCAGCCCCAGCCCAGATGTCTGACACAGGGGGCTGTGTATGTGGTGGTCTCCAATGGCAACCCCTAAATGGTGATCCTGAAATCATGTTTTGTTGCTCATCACCTTTTATCTTATTTACTGGGAACTGTGGAAATTCTGGAGAGACTCCTGGGTGGGCAAGTTTCAAGAGGTTGAGTCTGCCAGGGTCTGTGGTTTTAGCTGCGTCCTCCTCAGAGGACGACTTTAGTCTGCCCCGTCTAGCTCAGTGTGCTCTTATCCCCATGTCACAGATTGGGAAACTGAGGCCTGGGGAAGTTTAAGGAAGTAACTTGCCCAGAGTCAGGTAGATCCTAACCAGCGTTTGCAGCCAGGTTCCCCTCGCTCTGGGTCCTGTGTCATAATCAGTTTGCCACTCTGCCTTAGGTGGCCTTCCCCCAGGGTGGGGCTGCTTTGTGAGCTCCACTTCCAGGAATACATATGAGCTGAAGGCGTCTCTGTTGAGACGTCTGAGAAGGGAATCTGAACCTGGGGACCAGGGACCCCTCGTGAGAACTCAGTAAGTTCCATATATTCCGTTGGTCTGCTATCTTTGTTGTCCCCTGTCTGTTGCAGCACAGAAGTTAAGAGTGAAATCCTTACCATGAAAAGGGCTTGTGTGCTTGTTCTTGGGGGGCAGGAGAGGAAGGTGCCTCCTTGTGCGTAGACAGGACCGTGGGAGAAGATGGGGAGTCGAGTGGGTGGGTGGGTGGCCACCGGCAGAGGGAAGACAGGGGTGGATGTGAGCCTGTAGCTCCAGGGAAGGGAGGGCAGCGGTGCAGCTCTGGCCTAAGCAGGGGGCCCAGGCCACGGTGGTAAAAAGCCCAGCGTGGGGCTTCCCTGGTTGCACAGTGGTTGAGAGTCCGCCTGCCGATGCAGGGGACACGGGTTCGTGCCCCGGTCCGGGAAGATCCCACATGCCGCGGAGCGGCTAAGCCCGTGAGGCATGGCCGCCGAGCCTGCGCGTCCGGGGCCTGTGCTGCGCAACGGGAGAGGCCACAACAGTGAGAGGCCCGTGTACCGAAAAAAAAAAAAAAAAAAGCCCAGCGTGGGCAGGGCTGGCTTCATGGGCTGCGACCTGTGCTCAGTTTTATGCTGTGCTGACACAGTCTTGAAATTCTTAACAATTTCTGAGGAAACCTTGCATTTTAATTTTGTACTGGACCCTGAAAATTATGTAGCCTATGCCGAGAGTGGGGTTTCCTAACATCTCTTTTATCCCACAACCCATCGGAAGCCCCCTACTGATGGGATTGCACAAGGACAAAAAGGGCTGTTTGCTTCAAAGCACTTCCTACTTTCCTTTTGCTTCCCAAACCAAAGGAGTGAAGGATTAAAGTGCAAATTCCCCTAGGAAAGAGAGTGGTAGTTTAAATGCCTGCTAAAGTTTAAAGACCCAAATGCAGCAGGCTTGCTTGGGAGCAGGTTTCAAGGAGGGTGGAGAGAAAGATTGCTCAACTGTATCCGGAGCTTAAGGTGGGGTTGATGGGGGCTGGGACACAGTACCATCAGCTCAGGAAAGCCATCCCCAGGGGGACATGGAAGCTGCTTCTATTGAAGACTTCTTTGAATGTCATTGCTTTTCTGAGAGCCCCTCTTCTGTGCAACTGAATTAAATTAAAATCTGTTCTCCAAACTTCTTTTACTTTGGCTTTGGTCACCTTTTGTGTAATGGAAATAACAGAGAACTCGAAGGGTGAAAGTGAGGATTAAATGAGCCTACAGGAGGAAACTCCAGTCACATGCAGAACACCACGGCCCATGCCCGGGGCCAGTGTCCATTTCCTTTCTCTCTTATAACACCGAGTATGCTTTGAGTTCCAGATGAATGGAAGGGCTGGTGTATTTATCTGAGTAATTTGGGCCAATGCCTACTATTGAGGGCCAAGTGGGGTTTGAATATGAATGACCAGGTCTGTCACTTTACATGGTGGTGATGACATTTCTAATAACTCTTTTGTCATCTTAAAAGCTTCCAATTACAACTTTGCTCCAGGTGAGCAAGAGATTTTTTTAGGTTGTAAATGTTCCTGGAGAGCCTCCATAAAACTCACGTAGAAGCTACAGCTTGACTCTTAAAGATTCATCTGCTTTAATTTACCTACACGAGTCTACATGAGTATTGCTCTGGGGGCGGGGATCATATTCTGGGGATACACGTATGTTATACTTGCTATTTTACTGGGGCCTCTAAGGGGGTGTGTATCTGTGTGTGCGCACACATGTGGCACACATGGGTCAACTCTGCTCTTCCTGTTTAATCATAATTTGTTATTTGGGTGTACTCAAAGAAAAAAATTGTAATAAACTTCATGTTTTTTTCACCAGCAAATATTCTTTCGAGCATGTTTTCCTTTATTTTGCTCACTGTTTATAATGTGTTCTGGTAGCAATACTTTGATGAAAGACATGTAGCTTAAGAAAAACAGTGCTTCACCCTAATCAGCCTCACTTCGTGTGTGTCGGGAAAGTGTTTCTGGCTAGTATAGGAGCTTAGTCTCAGCTTACACCAGACTAGAATTTATAGGTTATGTGAATTTGAAATGAAAACCAAACTCAAACAGAGCAAAACAGAAATCATTCCAAGTTTTCAAGTTATTTTTACTTAAATAATTATACAAGTAATCCATATTGTGGTTAGAAAAAGGGTGAAAATTAGCAAAAGAAAAGATAAGATAGAGAATCTCTGGTAATTTCTTCCTTTCATTCTTCATGTTTTTGAGATATATACACACACACACAAATATATATACACATATGTATATACATAGGTGTATGTATGTATATATATATATATACATACACATTTGTATTACCCCAAATGGGATTATACTATACATTCTGTTTTTTTTGTTTGTTTGTTTGTTTTGCGTACGCAGGCCTCTCACTGTTGCGGCCTCTCCCGTTGCGGAGCCCAGGCTCCGGAACATTCTGTTTTTAATACCTTCTTTTTCATATTTAGCACTATATTGTTAACACAATTTCTTATCAATTAGTGTGCAAGTTTTTTTTTTTTTTTTTTTTTTTTGTTGTACACGGGCCTCTCACTGTTGTGGCCATTCCTGTTGTGGAGCACAGGCTCCGGACGTGCAGGCCCAGCGGCCACGGCTCACGGGCCCAGCCGCTCCGCGGCATGTGGATCTTCCCGGACCGGGGCACGAACCCGTGTCCCTTGCATCGGCAGGCGGCCTCTCAACCACTGCGCCACCAGGGAAGCCCCTGCCTCCCTCTTGTAAGGACCTTTACGATGACACTGGGCTCGCTCTGGGCTCTCTCTATCTCACAATCTTTAAATTAATCCCAGCCTCCATTTCTTAGACAACCCTAAAGATATAATTCTCTGCTCCACTTGCTTTTTTTATTTTGCGGTACGCGGGCCTCTCACTGCTGTGGCCTCTCCCGTTGCAGAGCACAGGCTCCGGACGCGCAGGCTCAGCGGCCATGGCTCACGGGCCCAGCCGCTCCGCGGCATGCGGGATCTTCCCGGACTGGGGCACGAACCTGCGTCCCGTGCATTGGCAGGCGGACTCGCAACCACTGCGCCACCAGGGAAGCCCAGTGTGCAAGTTTTATCATAATGCAATCATTATGCTCATCTTCCCCAGCTCCATAGGATAGCTTATACTTTTAAGAGCTATAGTTTACAGCAGCAGTTCAAAGAGAAGCCGATTGGCTCAGCAGATAGTTGTCACCTACCCTTTTTTTCCCAGAGAGCTTTGTCATGGGCCACTGGTAGCCTATGAATAAGCTAACCTGGGACCAGGTGACCATCCCTGTCCAGTTGTAATTCACTTAAGAAGAGATCCTGTGGGCAGGAAAGATCCCCTAGAAGGAAATGTGGGTGGAGAAGGATCCTAAAATAGATCTTGCACAGGGATAGTAACTTTTTGTCTATAATATGTAGAAAATATTATTCCTTGTTTTTCTTTCAATATTTAATTGTATTTAGCCCCACCTTCTTTCTCCTCTCTTTCTGGGATGCCGATGACACAAATACTAGCTCTTTTATAGTAGAACCACAGGTCCCTGGGTCTCTGTTCATTCTTTTTCAATCTATTTTTTCTCTGTTGTTCATATTGAGTCATTTCTGTCATTCTGTTTTCAAGCTCGCTCATTTCCTTTGTCATCTCCATTCTGCTGTTAAGCTCATCCACTGGGTTCTTTCTATTTGGGTTACTATATTCTTCATTTCTAAAATTTCCATTTGGTTTCTTTTTATATCTTCCGTTTCTTTGTTGATCCTTTGTATATTTTCCTGTGTTTGAAGCATATTTGTGATTGCTTGTTGAAACATTTATATGATGGCTTCTTTATTCTCCTTGTGAGATAATTCTAACAGCTGTGTCATTTCTGTGTTGACATCAGTCTATTAGCTTCTTAGGGCTGTTGTAACAAATTACCACAAACTTGTTGGCTTCAGACAATGTAAATTTATTCTCTCACAATTTGGAGGTCAGAAATCTGAAATCAAGTTGTTGGCAAGGCCGTGCTCCCTTTGAAGCCTCTAGGGGTGAGTCTATCCTTGCCTCTTCCAGTATCTGGTGACTCCAGGCATTCCTTGTCATGTTCCTCCATAACTCAAGTCTCTGCCTGTGTCTTCACATGGCCTTCTCCTTCTCTGTGTTCATTTCCTCTTTTCTGTCTCTTATAAGAATACTGTCACTGGATGTAGGACCCACCTGGGTAGTCCAGGGTGGTCTCATCTGAAGACCATTAATTACATCTGCAAAGACTCCTTTTCCAAATAAGGTGACGTTCACAAGGTTATCTTGTGTGGAAAATAAGATATAAGGATGTGAATATATCTTTTTGGGGGGGCACCATTCACCTACTGCAATGTCAGTTTTATTTAAACCACTTTATTGAGGTGTGATTGACATGTAAAAAGCTGTACTATTTAATATATACAACTTGATGAGTTTGGAGATAAGCATACATCTGTGAAACCAACACCACAATCAATGACATAAACATATCCATCACCTCCAAAAGTTTCCTCCCACTGTCTTTATTTATTTATTTAAAAATAACACAATATATATAAGAACTACCCTCTTAGCAAAATTTTTCAAGTTTTATTGAAAAATAATTAACATATATTACTATAGAAGTGTAAAGTATACAGCATGATGGTTTGACTTACGTATATTCTGAAATGATTATCACAATAGGTTCAGCTATTCATCCATCTTCTCATATAGATACAATAAGAAGAAAGGAAAAAAGAAAAAATTTTCTCCTTGTGATGAGACCTTTCTTAACTTTCTTATATATTGTACAGCAGTGTTAGCAGTAGTCGTCATGTTATATGTTACATCCCTAGTACTTACAATTGGAAGTTTGTATTTTTTGAACACCTTCCTCCATTTCCCCCTCTGATAATTACAAGTCTGATCTCTTTTTCTGTGAGTTCACTTTTTTTTTAATTTAATTTTACTTATTATTTTTTTTGGCTGCATTGGGTCTTCATTGCTGTGCGTGGGCTTTCTCTAGTTGCAGTGAGTGGGGGCTACTCTTCATTGCGGTGCACAGGCTTCTCATTGCGGTGGCTTCTCTTATTATGGAGCATGGGCTCTAGGCACACAGGCATCAGTAGGTGTGGTGTGCAGGCTCAGTAGATATGGCTCATGGGCTCTAGAGCACAGGCTCTGTAGTTGTGGTGCACGGGTTTAGTTATTCTGTGGCATGTGGGATCTTCCCAGACCAGGGCTCGAACCCATGTACCCTGCATTGGCAGGCAGATTCTTAACCACGGGGCCACCAGGGAAGCCCCCAACACCGTTTACTGATAAGACTAATCTTCATTTTGTGCTCTTGGCCCCCTAGTCAAAGATCAGTTAAATGTATATGCATGGGTTTATTTCTGGGCTCTCAGTTCTGTTCCATTGGTCTAAGTGTCTGTTTTTATGCCAGTACCATACTGTTTTGATTACTGTAGCTTTGTATATATTTTGAAATCAAGAAGTGTGATGTCTCCAGCTTTGCTCTCCTTGCTCAAGATTGATTTGGCTATTTGGGGTCTTTTGTGGTTCCATATGAATTTTTGGATTGTTTCTTTATTTCTGTGAAAAATGGTATTGGGATTTTGATAGAGATTGCATTGAATCTGCAGATTGCTTTGAGTAGTATTGGCATTTTAACAATATTGATTCTTCCAGATCATGAACATGGAATGTCTTTCCATCTATGTGTGTCTTTTAAAATTTCTTTCATTGGTGTTTTAGTTTCCAGTGTACAGGTCTTTTACCTCCTTGTTAAATTTATCTCAACGCATTTTATTCTTTTTAATTCTATTTATTGTAAATGAGACTGTTTATTTTTTTTTGAATTAGTTCATTGTTAGTGTATAGAAATGCAACTAATTTTTGTATGTTGATTTTGTATCCTGCCACTTTTCTGGATTCATTTATTAGTTTTACAAGATGTGTGTGTGTTTGTGTGTCTGTATGTGTGTGTGTAGTCTCCAGAATTTTCTAGGTATAAGATCATGTCATATGCACAGAAATAATTATACTTCTTCCTTTCCAACTTGGACAACTTTTATTTCTTTTTCTTTCTTAATTGCTGGCTAGGACTTCTAGACCTATGTTAAGTAGAAGTGGTGAGAGAGAGCATCCCTGACTTGTTTCAGATTTTAGAGGAAAAGTTTTCAGTTTTTTCACTATGTTAGCTACAGGCTTTTCACATGTGTTCATGTTGTGTTGAGGGAAGTTCCTACTATACCTAAGTTTTTTGAAAGGATTTTTTTTTAATTGTGAAAGAATTTTGAATTTTAACAAGTTTTTTTTATGCATCTATTGAAATAATGTAATATTATCTCATTCTGTTAATGTGGTGTGTCACAAGTACTGATTTGGGGATGTTGAACCATTTTTGCATCCCAGTGATAAATTCCACTTTATCATGGTTTATGTTCTTTTTAATGTACTGTTGAATTTGGTTTGCTAATATTTTGTTAAGGATTCTTTCATCTATGTTCATTGGGATATTGGCCTATAGTTTTCTTTTCTTGTGATGTTTTTGTCTGGCTTTATTTTTTTTTTAAAACGCACCTATGGTCACCTTATCTTTGATAAAGGAGGCAAGAATATACAGTGGAGAAAAGACAGCCTCTTCAATAAGTGATGCTGGGAAAACTGGACAGTTACATGTAAAAGTATGAAATTAGAACACTCCTTAACACCATACACAAAAATAAACTCAAAATAGATTAAAGACCTAAATGTAAGGCCAGACACTATCAAACTCTTAGAGGAAAACATAGGCAGAACACTCCATGACATAAGTCACAGCAAGATCCTTTCTTACCCACCTCCTAGAAAAATGGAAATAAAAACAAAAATAAACAAATGGGACCTAATCAATCTTTGTCTGGCTTTAGTATCAGGGTGATGCTGGCCCTGTAAAATGAGTTTGGAAGTGTTTCCTCTTTTATTTTTTTTTTTTTGGAAAAGTTTAAGAAAATATTATTGGTATTAGTTATATAAATGTTTGATAGAATTCACCTGTGAAGGCATCTAGTCCTGGGATTTTCTTTACTGGAAGATTTTTGATTACTGATTCAATCTCCTAATTTGTTATTGGTCTGTTCAAGCTTTCTGTGTCTTCTGGATTCATTCTTAGTAGGTTGTATGTTTCTAGGAATTTATCCATTTCTCCTAGATTGTCCATTTTGTTGATGTATAATTGTCCACAATATACTCTTATGGTCTTTTTTACTTCTGTGGCATATATTATGCCACCGAGAGTTGTAATATCTCTTCTTCCATTTCTCATTTTATTTGTTTGAGTCTTCTCTTTCTTTTTTCTTCATTAGTCTGGGTAAGGGTTTGTCAGTTTTGTTTATCTTTTCATAAACCAAATTTTAGTTTCATTGATTTTTTTCTATTGTCTTTCTATTTTCTATTAAATTTATTTCTGCTCTAATCCTTATTATTTCTTTCCTTCTGCTAACTTTGGGTTTAGTTTCTTCTTTTTCTAGTTCCTTGAGGTGTAAAGTTAGATCATTTAAGACCTTTCTTCTTTTGTATTGTAGGTCTTTATTGCTATAAACTTCCCACTTGATACTGCTTTTGCTGTGTCCCATAGGTTTTGATATGTTGTGTTTTCACTTTTTGTTTATCTAAAGGTATTTTAAAAATTCTCTTTTGATTTTTTCTTTGACCCAATATTTGCTTGAGTGTGCTATTGAATTTCCATATGTTTATGAATTTTCCCATTTTCTTTATGTTATTGATTTCTGGTTTTAATCTATTGTGGTTGAAAGAGATACTTGACATGACTTCAACCTTTTAAAATTTGTTAAGTCTTGTTTTGTAATTTAGCATGTGCTCTATCCTGGAGAATGTTCCTTATATGCTTGAGAGGAATGTGTATTCCAGCAGGGGTGTGCCAGTTGTTGAGCTCTGTGAGCTGGTTTCTTTGTTCTTAGCTGCCCCCACACAATGTGGCCGTGCTGATTCACAGTAAAATGGGTGAGGTGAGACAGGACTGGGCCTCTTGGGCAGCACCCTGAAAGGCTGGGGAAGCCAGGTACTCACTTTGCTCTTTCCCGCATAGGAGAAACTGTGGGTCCAGGGGGTCTGTCTTGGTCCTGAGTAGTGCTGGCTTAGGGGAGGGATAATGCAGGTAAAGTGCAACTGTTCTTTTTGTTCTTTTCATTGCAGCTGCTCTTGGATTTTGTGCTCTGCTGGGGTGACACACCTCTCACTTGGACTCTGGAGCTCTCATGAAGGTATTTCCATCTATGGATGGTTGTTAGATTAGTGTTTCTGTGGAAGGGGTGAGGTCTTGGAATTTCTTTTCCTCCATCTTGCTCTGATTTTCTTTTCTCATTCAAGTTGAGATCTTCCCAGTTCTTGGGATGATGAGCGATTTTCAGTTGAAATTTGGATGTTTAGGATCTTGTGTTATGAGACTCTGGACCTTATTTAAATCTTCTGTTGTAGCACGGTGTTTTGAACTCTGCTCTGGCAGGGAAAGAGGAGCACTGCCTCATTACTGCCAGGTGCAGTTAGAAGTCCAGGTTCCCCACTGGCCTTCTTTGACACCTAGAGTGAGAGACTCCTTGTTACTTCTGGCTGGGGCAGGAATTCATGGTCCCCACTCAGCCTTCTGATTCCATCGTAGCTGGGAGAGTCAGAGGTGTCTTGTTACTGCTCTTTTCATGTCCTCCAAAGACATTATGGTGGGATAACTCATTACAACTCATTAAGACTTTCCATTAGGCCATTTCTGACCCTACACAACAGGGAGGGAAAGGGGACCTTGTTTCCCTCAGCTCGGGGTGGAAATCTAGGCTGTCCACTTGGCCTTTGCTGGCAGGGGTAGGGGCTGCAGCTTCTTTTGTGGTGTTTCACAAGAGTAGATGGGTTATTGCCTAAAAGTTTCTGTTTTGCTAGGCTGCCCTTTTCTTTGTTCTTTGGCTGGAGTGAGCAGGCTCTTGTTCTGACTTTTTTGTCTGCACTCATTGGCCTTTCTGGGTTGCAACCTTCTCTGTCAACACCCAGTGTGGAATTCATGAGTCAAAAAGAAAACCTGGGGAACTCACCTTATGTCTTGAGGTTTCTAGCCAGTGTGCCTTCTTCTCTCCATCTTTCAGAGTCTTCCTACATTTGTTTTAAGTATAATGCCAGAGTTTTTAGCTGTACTTAAGGGGAGGAATAGTGAATGTATGTCTACTCCATCTTTTCAGAGGCAGAGGTCTCTTTACTGGTGTTAATATGTATTTGTATATCTTATTATGTATATGTATATCATATTAACATTTAAAAAGTGTTTACTTTTTTGGAGTTAGGTTTCTGTGTTTTGTTTTTGTTTTTTTGTGCCTGTTTTTTTTTTTGCTTTTGATGTCATTGTACCTCCTAAAAATTATATAAATATTAATCTATTTTTTAGTGCTTTTATTGTTTTATCTTTTACATGTAAATCTTTAAGCAAGTGTTTGTCAAAGGATAGCTTATAGACGTCAGTCTCTGGGCCCCCTAAGAACTACTGAATCAGAATCTCTGGGAATCTCCCTTTATACCAAATTCTCCAGGTAATTAAATATATGCCAACATTTGAGATCTATAGCTTTATCCATTCAAAAAGATTTTTTGATGTAAGTTGTAAGGCAGAAATCTCACCTATATATTTTCCCTAAGTACTTAGCAATTGTCTTAAAATTGTTTATTAAATTGTCCTCTTTCCTTCACTGATTTAAAAGGCCACCACAATAAAATATTAAGTTTATCTATAAATACAAATATAAATATTTGGGTCTCTTTCCAGATGTTCCATTCTGCTTGATTGATCTGTCTGACCATTCTGGCGCCAGTAACTTACTTTTTTTAATTGCTGTAACTCTAGTCGTGTAGACTTCTGAAAGTTGCCCTGCACCAGTCTCTAAAAGCCTTGTAAGAAACCATTTGCCAGGAGAGAATTAGATGACTCATCTGCGAAAATATTTTATAAATTGCAAAGATCTCTGGCCGCTCAACCCACCCCTGACACCAGTACTTCCTAAAACACTGATCTCATCCTGTCCCTTCTTGACTTCAAAGCCTTACTGATAAGATGAAGCTCATTATCCTGACATCCAGGGTCCTTCCTCTGTAACCTAGTCTCCATCTACCTTTTCAAAAGCACCTTCCACTTGCCTACAATTAAATCCTTTTCTCTAACCAGGTTTATTTACTGTTTTCCAGACTTGCCTGACACATTCCTTCCATTTTTCTTATTGTTCTCCCCACCTTGAAATGTGTCCTTCCAGACCAACATCCTTCCAGAAAGCTTTTTATCTGAGTTTTCCAGCTTACCTGACCTCTCTCTGCACTCATAGCACTCACTTTACACTTAACATATATTGACCTATGACAACTCTAGTCTGGTGAAGTGACTGTTATTTACGTTTTCTAGAGTGTATATATCATCTCACCTGATGACACTGTCATATCCTTACCTACAGAGGCTTTGCCTTCTTCTGTGTATGTTCCTGTGTTTCCCTAGCAAAGTGTGGTGCACGCAGTAGACATTCACTCAATCAATATTTTCCACCCGGGTAATACTAGATCTCAATGAAAGTGCATGATTGATTTGTGTAGTTCAAACCCAGGAAGAGGATTGATCTCCTTGTTTCGCCTATTTTCAGGTGAGTGTTCAATTCAGAACAAGCCTTGTGTTCTCAGACAACACTGCTTTATATTAATGAACAAGACAATGATCTAACGGGACATGATGATTCTGTGCAGAGATATAGAAACCCATGAATATCTTCTTTAGATTCTTGAAAAAATGTATATACAGTTCGGGATGATTTCTACTGGACAAGAAAAGAAAATGTTTTAGAGACGTTATCATTGTCTGCCCTGCTTATAACACTATACAAGGAAATGACCCATGTAAAGCCCTTGATGCCTCAGTAGCAATTAAAAAAAACTTTTTTTAATCACTTGATCCAGTTCCTCCGTGGCCACAGCTGATTGGACTGATCAAAGTGTGCACAGTGATGGGCTGGGCCAATCTGGTTCTTGCTCTGATGAATTGGAACCAAGAAGCGCAGAGGATCATTGCCAGTCGGGTGTTGGTGCTGCAGCTTAAAGATCCTGCAAGCAGAGTGAGGGCCGGAGGGGCTGCGATGACAAAGAGGACCTGAAATATGGAGAATGGGGAGAAAAAAGAGAAGGAGCCAGAAAAAGATTAAAAATGATGCTTCTGGCAGAGAATGGTGAGAATATCTGTCCCTGAAACCACATTGATTCTGAAAGTAGTCTCTACCTGAGCTCTCTTGAGCTAATCCCTTTCCACCCTGACACTGGGTCTTCTCTATTCCTATCCTGGAATCCTCATGAGATCATTTGAACCCAATAGTAAACCCCATGTTTTATACTTTCCGGGATTAAGTTTGAGGGAGAAGGAAGGCTCTGCTTCTTTCAACCAAATTAGCCTGGATAGAATAGGTGACAGTGAAGTGCGTGCTTCCCAGCTGTTTTTCTGGAGGATATACGGTATATTTAAACCATAGCAGGAGTCATGTAAGTTAGAATAGCTGAATGCTCCCAACAAGGTTTTAAGTCTTTAAAACTTTTCATTGTGAAAAATTTCAAACATACAGCAAAGTAGAAAGAATAATAGAATAAACATTATCAATCTACCAAGCAGATTCGACAATTATTAACATTTTTTTTCAAATTTGCTTCATCTCTCTTTTTTGGTTGCTGAAATATTTTAAAGTAAATTATGGATAATATAACACATCACCCTAAAAACTTCAGCATCCATCTCCAAAGGGGTAAGCTTTCCTGCATACCCACAGTGCCATTATCACATATAACCAAATTGACACAGTTTTCTTCATATCACTAATAACCTGCCTATATTGAAATATTCCAGTCGTCCTTACGATGTCTTTTATAGATGTTTTTGAGCCAGGATACAGTGATGACACTGCATTGGATTGTTATGCCCTTTAGGTCTCTCAATCCAGAACAGTTCCTTCCTCTATTTTTTTTTTTTTAGTGAAATCAGGCAAGATATTTTGTAGAATGTCCTACATTCTAGACTTGTCTGATGGCTTCCTCTTAGTATTGTTTCTCTAGTTTCTCTCTTCCCTTTAATTCCTATATGAAGCAAGTTAACTTTAAAGGCTAGGTTGGATTCAAGTTAGACCTTTTTGTTGACAATACCTCTCAGATGATGACGCCATGTACTTCACATTGCATCACATCAGAAAGCACAAAATATCTGGCCGACTGTCCCACTATTAGTGATGCTACATTGGTTACTCTGTTAAAGATGGTGACAGCCAGATCTCTCCATTGTAAGGGAAGATACTCCCATTTTTGGTTAGCAAATAAGCTATGGATGGTACTAATCAGTTTCCATTAACCTTTCCCCTAATAATCTTGATATTCATTGTCAAGTCTTTCGTGAATGGATAAACATTCTTAACACCTGATACTTTCTGAGAATAGATACGTTACAACGTTACAAGGGGAACTGAGAAGAGGAGACATAAAGTCATTACGCATGTTACTGTTAATATGGATGGACTTACTGTTACCTACTGCAGTCGAAGTATAGTGACTTCAAACAATAACACTTGCTTTATTAACTCATATGGTCTCTGTAGTTCAGGGTTTTGGGAAGTGCATGGCTGGGGGCTTCTAATTTGGGTTATCTCAGGCGGTTGTCCTCAGGCAGGAATGGAGCTGGATAAACATGAACTTACAATACCTGGGGGCTGGCCAGACATCTCTCCCTCTTCATGCGGTCTCTCTGCATGGGCTAGTTGGGTGTCCTCACAACATGGCAGCCTCAGGGTGGTAGTACTACTTTACATGGTGGCTCAGAATTCAAACGTGGTTCCAGCAAATGAAGTGGACGTGGCATCATCTTTTGTGACTTAGCCTTGGAGGTCACATAGCTTCATGAACATATTAGTAGACCAGCCATTAAAGTTGGCCACCGATTCAAGGGGGAAGGACATGGATCCATTTCTCCATGGCAAGAGTGTCAAAAAAATTTGCAGACATGTTTTGAAACCACCACATTCTTTTTATGAAGTACATATATTTTACTAATTTTTGTCTTTTTAAAGAAAGACATCTTCATTGACTAATTTTTGTCTTTTTTTTTTTAAAGGATGTGAGTAATTGATCAATGATAAAACAAATGGAACAGTGAAAAATAACTGAAAACAAAACCAATAAAAGGATGAAAGATATAGATGTGCCGGATACCTGGTACCTGGACTGATTCTAGCTCCTTCCATTAAGTACCACATTCATTTCTTGGCAGTCAAGATAAAACATGAAGGACTTTGGTGTTTATAGCTCTAGCTGTTCAGTAAGTGGAAGTTTACAAATTTATCTGAAGAATCACTTTTCCCCCTTGACACTGAATTTTAGAAAGACTTGATTGAATGCGTCTTTCATCAGAGCCATTGAGAAACAGAATAGTCAATGCCTGGCCTTTGTTGCTCAAAAGAGAGAGAGATGCTCTCTAAGCGGACACCTGTGATATCATTTCTTTATGAAAACAGAGAGAGAAACACTAATACTAGCTTTTAACTTGTTTCCACAGGGGACACATATAATGTGGGTATGTTGCCTTCTGAAGATCTAAAATGGTCTGCCTCAGGGAACCCACAGCAATGAATTTTTAACTCTGCCTGCTGCACATTAGAATCATGGGGGTGGGGACACCTTTTTAAAACCCCTGATGCCCTGGCCAGTTCCTCAGAACAACTGAATAAAATCTCTGGGGTTGGGCCCCAGCCACCAGTATGTTTTTTTTAAGGTTTCCCATGTGATTCCAATGTGCAGTCCACATGGAAAACTATTGCTTTTGTGCTGAGCTTGCAAAGCTTTTCCTGAAAATGGCTACATAATAAATAGTTCTGGTTCTTTGGGCTATACTGTTTCTGTTGCCACTATTCTACTTTGCCTTTGTAGCAGGCAAGCAGCCACAGACCATATGTAACAAAAGGATGTGGCTGTGTTCCAGTGAAACGTTATTTACAAAAACAGAAGGTGGCTGGATTGGGCATGGACCCTGGTTTGCAACTTCTGGTTTAGAGGATTGGTTGGTTTACAGTTCTCAACAGTACCGTCTTTGTACCTGGTGCCCTAGATGTGCAGACGTGAAAGGTGGGTATAGTTTTATGACTCTTGTGGCTGACACAGAGCAATTTAAGTGGTAGCTTGAGCTATTCTTTAGTATCTCATCTTCAAAAAGAAAGGGGTTTATTCACAAGCTTGTTTACTTGTTTGGGCATCCCCGCCTTTCAGCTCCCCTCCCATGCAACTCTTTCGACCTCAGGACACAGATCTCTGGAGGTAGGGTGATCCTAGTAATTGTTCCCTCCCTCCTCCTTCCAGGAGGTCTGAGGTTGCTGACATTGTTAGAACTGGGACCAGGAGGACAGGACCAGAGCTCGGGCCCTGCCTTCTGGTCTAGAGACACCCCATCAGTCCCCACTGCCTCCCCATTTACATCTAACTCCCACTTTCCAACTTCCTTGAACACCAATGTGCCCACTGAGCTTCTGCCCCTCTTCCTGTTTAGAACACTTAGTGCCATGAATCCTGGACCTTGGCATGGCCTTGATTTGTTTCCTAAACATTGTCAATTATTTGAGGACAGGGTAAGGCATTATTCTGTGTTCTCCACCCCTGCCTTCCAAATACCATAACACTCCCTTCACACCCAAGTCCAAAATCTTCCTCTTCTTCCTTAAGCCCCTTGACTTCTCTGACTGTTAACACTCAGCGTTCTTCCCTGCCCCACACCTTATCTCAAACCCCTTCCACAGGGGCTCAGAAGTCCCTATACTCTCTTGGTCTTATTTGTAGGCCTTTCTCTGGTCTTTTAGCATGTTTTAAAAGACAGTCTGATCTCAGGTGGCCTCGGCCTGCAGAGGCTCGAAGCAGGGTTTCGATTCCCGGCCAGTGATTGAGGTCGGGTGGTGGCAATGAGCGCACCGAATCCTAGCCACTAGACCAGTGGTCAGTGACAAGGCCCTGGCCCTATGGCTTTGCAGAAAAAGAATTCCCACAAAGACGAAAAGTAGTGAAACAAGTAAAGCATTTATTAGGAGAAAAGAGTACAGTATGTGTGGATAGAGACCCGGGCAGGCTCAGAGAGAAAGTTGTGCCCTCAGGGCAGTTTTAATTACTTTTATGGCACATTTCTTCTGTGTTTCCTTTGACCAATCATTTTGGTTGTGTCCATATTTGGTGTATCTCAGGAACTTCCCATGTGTGCGGGTGCATCTCTTAGCCAAGATGGATTCTACCAAAGAGGCCAATGGGTAGTGAGCATCAGTTGACATCACTCCCCTTCCGACCTCCAAGGAGCCTTTCTGCACATATGTAGTAGGGAGGTCTTCTGACTTAGAATTACTTTTATGGCACATTTCTTCTGTTTCCTTTGACCAATCATTTTGGTTGTGTCCATATTTGGTGTATCTCAGGATCTTCTCATGTGTGCGGGTGCATCTCTTAGCCAAGATGGATTCTACCAAAGAGGCCAATGGGTAGTGAGCATCAGTTGACATCACTCCCCTTCCGACCTCCAAGGAGCCTTTCTGCACATATGTAGTAGGGAGGTCTTCTGACTTTGAGAATGAGGAATATGTGGTCTCTTATCTTCCATGTGAGCAGGGGCCAGCCTCCTCCCTCAATTATCCTGTTACTCCCATCTCTGAGTATCTTTCCGCAAGGAAAGGACTCAAATCCTTTTGCGCCGGGGGCCCATCTGTCTCCTGCCTCAAGTCCACACTGTGCTATTGTCAGTGCTGGCTTAATCCTGGGCTGCTTTCCATCTGTGTAATCTTTTGTGTAAGTTCATCTGCTCTCATGATTTTGGATTCCAAAAATATAGTATTTACACAATTCCCTTATCTCTGCCTGCTATAACTGCAGTTGCCCACTATCTAAAATAGTCAATTTAAAATTCTTGTCATATGTCAAAGAACTTAGCGAAGAATGACTTGTTCACATTTTGACTGCATTTACTAAATAACTATATGCTGGAATTTATCATCCTTCTTTGCCCTTACACCGTTTTCCTTTTAATTATTTCATGTGGATAAATTTCCAGTTGCATGAGGTATAAGAATTATTTAATGGAAAGGTATGGAAATTTGGGGGATCTTGATTTCTTTTGGTCTTAATTACTGACTGTATTCAGTGTCTAGATAATTTGATTCTGAGATAATTCTTCTGAAGTAAATACTGTATACATTCCTATATTAAAAAAGGCTAATTATGAAAAATAGAATAGCATTTCTCATCGGCTAAACCAGCTTTAAGTGTTAAGTAAAACAATTATTTTCTGTCTTGGTAGGATTTGGGTAAAACTGATTGCAACATAAAAGGAAATACCTCTTTAGGAAGCAGTCTGGCAACATCAAAGGGATGTTCTTACAATAAAAATACAAGGCGTATCATATTACATTTGAGTGTATTTACAGTGCTCAGAAAAAGTAAAGCTGTTTTGGATGCAAAGATGGAAGGTGGGGTATGGCATGTTGTAGTCTTGGGCTGGTTCAAATGTGATATTTAGATTTTCTATGGGCTTGGGGGTGGAGCTTTGTGGACTCTTAAAAGGGTCAGGGCCTTTTTCACGGACCCAGCCGCTCTGTGGCATGTGGGATCTTCCCGGACCGGGGCACAAACCCGTGTCCCCTGCATCGGCAGGCGGACTCTCAACCACTGCGCCACCAGAAACCTTGGGGCCTTTTAATTTAACTCTGATTTTTTAATTAGACAAGATGTTCTTGGTTGGACCAATGGCTCTCTTAACCAATGTTCAATTATATCTTCCTGTTAGAACTTTCCAGTGGAAAATAATAAGGAAAGGGCAAAGCTATGTGACCTAGTAGGGGTGAGGGTGCTTCCATTCTCTGTGTTCAGTGTAGCTGGACTCTGTAAGGAACGGCACCAAGAAACAGAGGAGAACTTAAACAAGCTTTATTTGGGAATGCACCCGGGCGAGGTTCACTGGTCCGAGAGAAAGAGGCCAGAGAAGTCGCGCCTGGGCGAGGGTTTGGGCAGAATTTATAGGGGAAGAAGGGAAAAGGGTGTGGTCAATCTGGGAGGGCGCAGGGTATTCCTCATATGGTGGTCTTTTCAGGTATCGTGGGGGACCGTCAGTCCCGCCCCTCGAAAGGCGGGAAGGCTGGGCCGGGTGGAAAGTCCCCAGGTCAGTTCCTGGAACTGGGTGGTCCGGAAAGTCTCCAGGTCCACCCAGTGAGTCTGTGAGTCTGATTGCGTTCCCCTGCCTCGGGCCAGTTGGCCTTACATCCCGACATCTTTGGTGTAATGGGGCAGCGTTCTGATCTCTGGCTACTTCTTGCTGAATGGGGTTGTCGAAAGGGTAGTCGGGCGACCAGAGGTCTGAGGCTTAAGGGAGACCAGTGGAGGATTCTGTAGGAAGCAAGGTGTAAGGGCCGAGGAGCATTTGGTTTGTGGCCACCCGAGAGACTTCCTCCATGCGCCTGCGAACGAACCTAAGAAAACAGGGAGCAAGCATGCTACGAAGAGGGTGCGGTCCGGGTTTGAAAGAGGGGTGTCAAAGAGTCCCTCTCTCTGCGGGCTGAGACTCTACGACTTGGGGGCAGGAGTGGGAAGGGGAGGTCCCAGTATCGGAGATAGGCAAGAGGGAGGCCGAGTTTAGGCGGGGGAAGAGGTCGAGGGAGATAGCAGGGTTTTCAATGAACAGCAGGTAGAATTCCTGGATGCGGGAGGAGCCCAGGAGGGAGAGAGACTTGTAGCCTAGGAGGTCGACCAGCCAGTGGGAGGAAAACACGGTTAGTGGGTCGGCCAGAGTCAGTTTGAGTGTTTGGTCAGTTCGGCTGCCGCTGCTAGGGCCCGAAGGCATGGTTGCCATCCCCAAATCGTTGGGTCTAGCTGTTTGGAGAGGTAAGCCATGGGGCGGTAGGAAGGCCCTACAGGCTGGGCAAGGAGTCCAGTGGCTATTCCGGCCCGTTCATCCACAAAAAGGTGAAAAGATCAGTTTGGGCTGGGCAGAGAAAGGGGAGGAGAAGATATCAAGAGCGTTACGGAAGGTGAGAAAGGCCTGTCGAACGGCGGAAGGAGAGGTGAGGGGTCCTTGAGGGATTTCTTTAGCGGCTAGATATATGGGTTTAAGTGAGAAGAGCAAAGTTAGGGATCCAGACTACTGGGTGGAAATTATGGCCTCATTGATTAGTCGGAGGTCCTGGACCAGGCGATAATCCCCAGAGGCCTTGCGGACAGGCAGGATGGGAGTGTTGCAGGGAGAGTCCGTGGGGATGAAGAGTCCCTGGTTTAGGAGTCTGGTGATAATAGGTTGTAGGCCCCTAAGGTGAGTCTCAGAGATGGGAAATTGGGGCCTTGATGGAAATTTGGAGGGGTCCTTTAGGCGGATGAGGACGGGGGAATGGTGTGTTGCTATTATGGGCTTAGAAGTATCCCAGACTTGGGGATTGATTGGGTTCGGTGTGATTGGAAGAGGGGAATAGGAGGGGGAGGGTTCTAGAGACAGGCCGAGAAGAGGAAGCAGGAGTTGGGAGGAGGGGACCTTAGGGTCAAGTCTAACCAGCTGGAGGGAGGCCCCTAAGTGGAAAAGGACATCTCGGCCTAGCAAAGGAACTGGGCAGGATGGTATGACTAAGAAGGAATGAGTAAAAGGGAGTCCTTTGATATGACATGGGAGTGGACTGGTCTGGAGTGGGAAGGATGGTTTGCCATCAATACCCATGACCGAGATCTGGGAAGGAGAAACTGGCCGGGAATAGGTAGGCAGGACCGAATAGGTAGCCCCCGTGTCCACCAGAAATGAGATGGACTTACCCGCTACCTGTAGCGTTACCCTGGGCGCGGCGAGGGTGATGGTGGTCTTCGAGTCCGGGCGCCAGTCAGTCGTCAGCCAATCCCAGCAGTTCGAGTGGTAATGCCGTTGGGTCGGCCTGCCCCCCGCGTGGAGACGCTGAGAGAGGACCAGTCGTAGGGCAGTCACTCTTCCAGTGGCCCGTTAGGCCGCAGCTGGGACAGGGCTTATAAGGAGGCCGGGGATTGGGACATTGGCGAGCCCAGTGGCCTTCTTTTCCGCATTTGAAGCAGGCCCCTGGCGGGGTTGCGTTTTGCGGCCCCCATGGATGCTGTGATCCATGGGAGATGGCCGGCCTCAGGGCGGCTACAAGAGCTTGGGTTTGGAGGGCCACCTTTTGGTGCATCCGAGCCTGTCGGCTGGATTCTGCCAAATCCTCACGGCCATTATAGACTTTACAGGCCATCTTTACCAGATCTCGAATAGGGGTTTGAGGGCCGTCTTCTGCCCGTTTTAATTTCTTGCGGATGTCCGGGGCTGATTGGGTAATAAAATGGGTAGCTAGGACCGTTGCCCCTGCCGGGGTGTCGGGATCCAGCCGGGTGTAGAGAATTAAGGCCTCTGTAAGGCGATTGAGAAACACAGCTGGATTTTCGTTAGGTTCTTGGGTTATCTCTTTTAGTTTTTCAAAATTGACTACCTTATGAGCGACCGCCTGCATGCCAGCCAGGAGGCATTGGATCATGAGATCGCGTTTACGACGGCCATCTTGGCCATCCTGATAAGTCCAGCCTGGATCGGTGCCAGGTACGGCAGTCGCTCCGACAGGCATGGAGTTGTCGGTAAGGTGAACCTGATCTGCATGGTTTCGGGCAGCAGTTTGAATTCTTTCCCTCTCGTCAGGGGTCAGAGTAGAAGATAGGATCACAAAGATATCGTGCCAGGTTAGATCGTAAGCTTGAGAGAGGTAGCGAAATTCTTTGATGTAGTGGTAAGAGTCGGCAGAAAAGGAGCCTAATCGCTTTTCTATTTGAACATGAACTCTAACTAATCCTTCCGCTCCTGCTACCTCCCTCAGAGGGCAGAGGAGATTTGCATCTTGGGAGTCGTGAGAGCATGTATGCGCACTAATTGGCGAAGCAAGGGGCATGGGAGGAGAAACCGTTGAGGGAGGCGGGGGAGCGGTTGGAGGGACCGGAGCGTATTCGGGAGGAGGAGGGACCGCTTCAGGGTAGGGTGGAGGTTGGAGAGGAGCTCTGGAGGGGGGAGAGGCGAGAGATTCGGGTGGGTCAGCTAGTGGAGAGGGGTTATCATCAAAGGAAATTAGGGTCTTGGATGTAGGAGATGTCTGTTTGGCAAGAAGGATCTGGGAAGTGGAACAATCGATGCAGAGGGAAGGGCGGGAGCGTAAATACCAGAAGGCCTGGACATAGGGGACCTCGAACCATTTGCCCGTCCTGCGGCAGTAATTATCTAGATCACGGAGGATGTTAAAATCGAAAGTCCCTTCAGGAGGCCATTTGGATTGATTGTCTAGAGGATATTGTGGCCAGGCCACAGTGGAATAGAAAATAAGCCGTCGGCGACGGAGATCTTGGGAGAAACCGAGGGCTGTAAAATTGGCTAGGAGACACCCCAGGGGCGTCTTAGAATCTGGTTTCGATTGTGAGGTTCCCATGACCCCAGTCTGTCCCTGAGTGAATGGAGAGGGAGAGAGGCGTCCCTGGTCTCAGTCTCCAATTCACGGCAGGTCGGAGGGCGGTCAGGCAATTGGGACGTCTCCTCAGTTGCCCGAAAGGACGGAGGAGTCCCTGACGCGACCGCGATTAAGGACAGGGAGTCCGGCGGGCAGGAACTCTGAAAGTCGGAGGGAACAAGGGAGGGGGACTTACCCCGTTTTCTGCCGGATCGGGTGGATGAGTAGAGGTTCCCTGGTTGTCTCCTGGGGGAGGGGAGGAGCGGCCCACGCGGTAACCCGCGGGGCTTGGTACGCCCCCTCCCGGGTTTCGGCACCAAATGTAAGGAACGGCACCCAGAAACGGAGGAGAGCTTAAACAAGCTTTATTTAGTGACGCTCCCGGGCGAGGTTCACTGGTCCGAGAGAAAGGGGCCAGAGAAGTCGCGCCTGGGCGAGGATTTGGGCAGAATTTATAGGGGAAGAAGGAAAAGGGGTGTGGTGAATCCGGGAGGGCGCAGGGTATTCCTTATTTGGTGGTCTTTTCGGGTATCGTGGGGGACCATTAGTCCAGCCCCTCGAAAGGCGGGACGGCTGGGCCGGGTGGAAAGTCCCCAGGTCAGTTTCTGGAACTGGGTGGTCCGGAAAGTCTCCAGGTCAGTTTCTGGAACTGGGTGGTCCGGAAAGTCTCCAGGTCAGTTTCCGGAACTGGGTGGTCCGGAAAGTCTCCCGGTCAGTTTCAACCTGTGAGTCTGATTGCGTTCCCCTGCCTCAGGCCAGTTGGCCTTACAGACACTAGTCTTGCTAGTAATGTTTTCTTCTGAGAGAAGCAGGAAAACAAAAGGCAGACCACGGTGGAAACATGGCTGGCCTGGTGAGTCATCTTCAGGCCTGCCCACTGCTCAGCTGTACTACGGGTTTTATACTTTTACATAAAATGCCCTGAATCAAGACAAAAGTGTACCTGGAATCTTATCACAATTTTTCCCAGGTTTAATCCTTCCCAGCATTAGGCAAACCAAAGACAGTATGGAGATTGAGTGTTTCCACAATTAGCTGCCTGTATTTTATATGGAAACAAAGAAGAATTCACAGGCTTGGCTCAGCCATTCTGTGAGTTGATTGAGTTTTACGAGTTGACTGAATTTTGTATACATTAGAAAAAGCAGAGTTCACCTGTGGTAGAGTTGGGAAAATAGAGACTTAGTCCAGTACCATATGGTTTCCTGAGTTCTCTGATGACATTATGCTAACCTCCTCAGTGAAGTTAAGCAGATACATTGGAGGAGGAATTTGATAACTTGGTTGCAATTGAAATCCTTTCTGGTTAGGAGAAAAAAAGATAGTGATGGGACGCTGAATAGTTGGGAGCAGAGCCCTGCCTCTGTTTTTTTGTTCCTGAAAGACAAGATAAAATCATGAGTATATGAGGTTGACATGAAGATTTGAGTTGCCAGCAAAGCTTTGTTTCAGCTATCAATTGCTGCGAAATACAAAATACCCAAACATAAAATAATGTATGATTTACACATTCTGTGGGTCAAGGATTGGGGCAGGGCTCAGCTGGGTGGTTCTTCTGTTCTACATGGTGTTGGCTGAGTCACTCATGCAGCTGCATTCAGGTGGGAGCTTGGCTGGGGGTGAACATCCGTGATGTTTTCTCATCCTCTAGGGCTTTTCTCATGTGGCTTCTAACATGTCAGCAGTCTAGTCAGGACTCCCTTATGACACTACAGCTGGCTCTAAGAGTGTACAGGTGGCTGATTTAAGCCTATAGCCAGAAGTAGCACAGCACTGGTACTCATTCTATTGGCCAAAACAAGTCTCAAAACCAACCCAGATTCAAAGGGATGGGATGTAGCCTTTTCACCTATTGATGGGTGGAGAGGCAACTTGTCTCTTGGAGAATCCCAAGCATTGATATTATTGTAATTTTCTTCAAAGAAACCAACTTAAATAATCACTAAATAATTAAAATTTATGTTATTTTAACAAAGGAAATGATAGCTATAAAATAATTTTATGAATAGCAAAATACTATAAGAAATTGAGTTTTAGTTTGATGGGACAGCATGATTGAGGGTTCTAGGAAGTGTAAATCTTAGGGGTCCTTATTTAACTTATGAGGAAACCAAATCTATGTAAATACTTAACTTATTTAAGTTCATTGATTTAGAAATTTAAGTCATTAAGTCTTTGTTTACTACCTCGATAGAGCAAGGACTAGAAATACCTCATGACTCCCAGTTCAGTGCTTTCCTTTCTCTGCACCTCCTGGTCATATGGATAAATGCTCTGAAGCTCAACAGTTGTGCCTGAAGAAATGTTTAACCAGTTGGTTTTCTTTGCCATAATTCAGAGTTTCTTGCTTTTGGCACTATTGATATTTTGGGTTGGATAATTTTTTGTCCTGCTGGGCTGTCCCATGGATTGTAGGATGTTTAACAGCTGCCTGGCTTCTACCCACTAGATGCCTGTTGCACTCTCAATCCCCACCCAGTTGTGGCAACCAAAATATCTCCAGACATTGCCAGATGTTCTGCTTTAGACCTAATGCCATAATCCAAGCTACTGACATTTACCAGGTTGCAACTTCTTGAACTGTCTACATCGTGCTTAAGAAAGAACGATTTTCAAACCAAAAACTAGGGCATTGGTCTGATAAAGGACTCCCCCCACCCCCAAATCTGTATATTCATATTTATAAAACATTTTTAAGTTATAAATTAAATGCATAAAACTACAATTGCATTTGTTTACATACAATATACAGATCACTTTTAACAAAAAGAATGATTTTTTTGAGATTGTTAATGATTATATTTATTCAGGAGAGTAATTGCTTTGTACCTATTGTCTCCTATTTTAATTATTTGCTGCTATTGAGTTTTTGTTTTTATTTATTTATTGGAGTATAGTTGCTTTACAATGTTGTGTTAGTTTCTGCTGTACAACTAAGTGAATCAGCTATATGTATACATATATCCTCTTCCTCTTGGACCTCCCTCCCACTTCCCCACCCCCATCCCACCCATCTAGGTCATCACAGAGCACCAAGTTGAGCTCCCTGTGCTATACAGCAGGTTCCCACTAGCCATCTGTTTTACACATGGTAGTGTATATATGTCAATCCTAATCTCCCAATTCGTCCACCCTCCCCTTCTCCCCCTGTGTCCATATGTCTGTTCTCTATGTCTGTATCTCTATTCCTGCCCCGCAAATAGGTTCATCTGTACCATTTTTCTAGATTCCACATATATGTGTTAGTATATGATATTTGTTTTTCTCTTTCTGACTTACTTCACTCTGTATGACAGACTCTAGGTCCAACCACATCTCTACAAATGACCCAATTTTGTACCTCTTTATGGCTGAGTAATATTCCATTGTATATATGTACCACATCTTTATCCATTCATCTATCGATGGACATTTAGGTTGTTTCCATGTCCTGGTTATTGTAAATAGTGCTGCAATGAACAAAAATCCAGTTGTTTTGGATAATCTAGGGTGTATACTTTGTAGGACTTCTTGAACACCTATAGTATGCCAAACTCATAATTGTGGACAAGTGTTAGTTGTTACCTTTTCACCTGACTTCACCTTGGATGGACCCAACTGGAGAGGTGATATTAAGTAACTGTGTTCATAAAACACAAAGAGAAGCAAGGATGTGGCAAAATGTCTAGTTGATTTAAAACAAGTAGACCAGAAAACATTCATTTAAAAAACACTTCCTGATTCAAGTATTATTCAGACTCACTTTCTACACTAATCAAATTGTTCGAAGTATTCATTTCACTTGGTAGTGTGTCAAAACAGTGGAGTGTCTGACAACGTATTCTCTTCTAGTTGTTTATGACTCTAAGCATATGTATTACAAAACTGGATTTGATCTGACAGTTTCTGTCTCTCCTTATCATGTGAATGATAATGTTGATGGAACCAGAGAAGCAACACCAACAATGAAGTTAAATAATTTCAAGGTTTCTTGCTTAGGAAATCTAAGGCATTACCAGAAAGTGCCTGGGGAAGGCAAGGTAGAGCACACCTGCATGCTTCATACAAGTCTTGATTGCTCAAAAGTGGTTAAAAGCCAGTCAAATCACATTTATTTCTATTTATATATCATAAATGGACCTGCAGAAAATCTGCAAATTAATCCTTATGGCTTCCCCGTACTTTATAAATGTGTGCTTAAATTTTTTCCTTCGTTTGCATTTTTGAGATCTCCCATGTATACAAATACCAGCAACATCCCAATGTGCTGTTCTGCTCATTTGGAAAAGCTGCCTGGTGGTTTCCCCTCTGGCATTTTGTATAACTACTGCTAGAGATGCTAAATGACTCTCAAGTCTGTGCAAATCAATATTTCTGCCCAGTTCCTAATAAAATACAGCTAAAATCTCAACAAAAAGGTGTTATCTATCATCTGATGTGCATTTGACTGTGATAATGACATGCTGCCTGCCTCTTGCCTAAATGCTGAAGTTGAGATCTATGTGTATTAATTTTCAGGAGAGTAATTGGTTTGTACCTATTGTTTCACCCAATGTTTGTATCACACATGTGTATCACACATGAATTAAAATTTGTTTTGCCCAATGACGTGAAATAGACTTGATATGGTTAAAGTGAATTTGGTGACATAATACACTTAAGTGTTTATCATCTTAATAACTTGCTTTCCCTGCAGTTTCCTCTCTTCCCTTCCTTCCCACCCCCATCATGAAATTAAGTGCTGAGCCTCTGTCTTGATCTTCCTGTCTCACATCTGGATTTGAATTACCTTTAATTATATCCTCAAGGAGCTCAATTTTCTCCACAGAAGAATTCTCCTGCAGAGTTCCATAGTTACATAAGAATCTTGGCCCATTAATTTCTCTGTTGATTTTAATTTCTTCTGAGTATCAGATCTTCGGCAGAAGTATAAAAATGCACTGAGAGAGTAAGACAGAAAGACAAAGCAACAATATTTTGGATCAGAAATAATTTATATAAAGGGATAAATCATCGTAAGCAGTGAGGACATTTGGTCCTTCAAACCAGAATGTTATTCGCCCAGCTCCACAAAATAGTCTATGCCCAGGCTCCTAGAGAAATTTAATAAGATCTGCTGCACCTTCTGATCCACTTCCTGTTAGACTTTTCTAGAATGTAGATGAGCTTGGTGAAGGATCTCCCTACCATTGTTTCCCTGAGGACTTTCATCAGTTCAGGCTTGCAAAATAAGATGTTTTGGAGAAATGAATTGCTGGATCCATCTTGAATGGCTGCATATAAAGATGGAAAATCTTCCCTTGTGAAGATCGCCGAGGTCTCTGCCTACTTCCAGCTTCAGTCTGGTGCAACTTCCTAACGTTTTAGCTCCAAATAGCCAACAAAAGCCTGGCATTGTTAAGATTCAACAAATCCAGTTGAATGTCTTATCCCAGGGTGTTGGACAGAATAGGTGTAAAATAAATATTAACGAATCAATCTGGCATTTAAACTTAAATTGCTTTCTGAAAGCTCTTTATGTGTGCTGACTTTACTGCTGTTTTCTTCTTTTCATAGTTTGATTTCAGATCAGGGAGTATTTGAGGCAGAGACTTACAGACATGTGTATCCCAGTGACCATTTGTGTCCTGATGGTCCCTGGCACCAATAGGGCCATTTCCTCAGTTCCACATGCTCTGGGGTATATTGTGTCACCAGGACGCCAGGTACCATGGGACGTGGGAAAATTGACTGGGAGGATCCTGTGGGCTATTATTCAATCTGTTGAAGAGTTCTCCCTGCTCTTCTAGAGTATGCATTTTCAACAGAGGTGATACTATCCTTGAAGTGGTGAAAATTGGTTCTCAGGGGATAAAAAAATCCTTAGATATTACAATAGTTTGTGGCCCTCCAAAGTTCAATCCAAACTGACAAAATCCTAGCCCTTAGTACTCAATATCTCTCAATAGGGAGAAATTTAATTTAAAGTTAAAATGTATTCATTAATTTAAATTAATTTTAAATTTATTTTTTCTCCTTAGGGGGGAAAATAACAAAAAAACAAAAACAGCTATGGAATACTGCTCTCAGTACATACACCTTCTCTGTGGCTTTGGAAATGGCCCGTGATAAGCAAACGTGTATTCTTTTGTCATTTCCTTCAGTTAAAACCAACACTTTAAAAATATCCCCTTCCATGGCTCTTAAGATGAACACCTAGGAAAAGAATTGAAAAGGACCTTCCAGAGATGCTGGGGACAGATAACCAAATACTGCACCAGCTCTGAATCTCCCCATACCTTCTAGTCCTAGTTCCCCATCACCTTCCTTAAATCTTTCATCTCTCCCATGTGGCAGGTTTCTCCAATTGGCCAGTAAAGACAAGGCTTTTGTTAAAGTCAACAAATCCTAACTTGGGCCAACTGTAAATTTCTTAGTTTTTTTCTCCTTTGGAAATGTTCATACGATTCCTTCCAGGCAGCACACAGTTTTTGGAGGCAGCTGCCTTTCTCCCTGGCATGGCCAGCAGGGAGTTACCTGCCCTTGACATTGGAAAAAGATGTGCCAGTAACTCCAGTAGCCCCTAGGGGCCCATCCTGACCTCCATTCCTGTACTCATTCCCTGCCAGGGCATCCACATCCAATGATGTCTAAGTCTAGACTCACCTGGACAGTCTCCTTTGAGTCCCTCAGTAAGAAGATGAGGCTGCTGGATGTTATCTCTTCTTTATAAACAACAATTAAAATGCTGGCTGAGATACATCTAATAACTTACCCAAGATCACACAGCTAATGAATAGTAAGGTCAAGACAGCTCTGTACCCAACAACACACACACTGGACTGTCAGGTCTTTGAGGTCAAGAACTGAGCTTTTTGCTTACCATAGTGTCCTCAGGGCCCACCATGGGGCCTGGCACTTAGCAGGGGTTCAGTCACCATTTACATTTCTCTGAATCTGGGGCCATCAGACCATCAGCACAATACAGGAAGTCTGCTAAGACCGTGGGCCATCTGTCTGCCCCATGGTTGATATTACACTCCTCCCTTTTACAAGGTGTAGCACAATAGCAGTGGTAACTTCTTCAAGCACAAAGGTTCCTCAAACTTCTGAGAAGTTTGCCATGGGGCTCAAGGGGAGCTTATTGTCTTCAAAGGTTATATTGCTTTTCACATTCCTTCAGGATGTTCTCATTCTGGAGTCTTGTTGAGATTGTTTAAAGTTAGTGTTAGAAGGGCAAGATTTTCTTGTTACTGAAGTCTCTTGTATTAGGAGATGCAGATTGTATACAGATGTGAAGACACTCTCATTTCTGTTTTCAATAAAGTTTACACACAATGCAAATGCACTGAATAAGAATATGCATGTATTCTGGAAGACAGTAAATACCCAATCAAATTATGTTTACTTCTTCAAATCAATCAGTTATTATCAGAGAGGAGGAAATTATAGTGAATTGTCACAGATCTGATACCCAAACATAAACCAATTTTCTTCTGATGTAGCCTTTGACAGGGAAACGTGTTCCAGTTAGTCCAGTGGGTGTGGGGTAAAAAATACATTTCTAACTGAAGAAAACCAGGCATTCCCAGTCCTGTACGGGCCAACAGCCTTTATTATGTTCTAGTGCTGTGTTGGGCAATGGGAGAGATAAAGATGGATTGAGAAAACCATTCTTTTGTCATTGAGGAGATTATACTAGATTAAGGCAGGGAAAACATAACTATTTATATCACAAAGTAGGAAGTGAGAAGTGTAAAAGGCTTCTAGGTTTAGAGGAGGGAAAGATTATTTCCCGTTCCAGGAGGTAGGGATATGTGTGGGCAGGATCAGACAAAACAGTATAGAAGCAATATTTAGTTTTTTTTTTTTTTGGTTTTGGGGTTTGTTTTTTTGGCTGCCCTATGCGGTTTATGGGATTTTAAGTTTTTGGCCACGCTGCGGGGCAGGCAGGATCTTAGTTCCCAGACCAGGGATCGAACCGGGGCCGCCTGCCGTGGAAGTGTGGAGTCCTAACCCCTGGACCGCCAGGGAAGTCCCGCAGTATTTAGTCTGGGTCTTAAATGAAGGAGTAATCTGGACTACAGATATTAGAAATGTGATAGAAAGAGTAATCCAGGCAGAGAACATGACAGATGTCCTGGAGACAGAAAAGTGACAGCATGTCAAGGGGACAAAGCATAGTTCATTGTGACTGGAGCATGTGGTGTGTGAATGTCCAGAACTAAGCTTAGGAAGACCCTGGAAGCATGGAAGTCAGTAGAGCTGCTCTCATCCTGGTGTCTTGTTGAGATTGGTTTCCCCCGTTGTCGTGAAATTGTATATCTTAATTGAATTTCCGTAAAAGTGGACCCTGAGACAGAGCTTGGGTGCAGTGTAGAATATTTGGGAAGTGACCTCAGGAAACAAAAGTGAGGAAGTGGGCAAGTGAGACAGGAATGGGGGAAAAGCTATGGGTGATTGGGACCCCACGTGGATTGTGCCTCGTCATTGTGCTGTCAGAGGAAAGGGATACTGGGGCATTTATCACCAACTCCCATCCTCCAATGTTTGAAGGTTGCCCCTGTGGCATTAACATCCTTGTACTTCTGGATCACACTTGTGTGTGGAAAGCCCTGGAAATCCCTTGGGAATAGAAGAGAGAAACAGGCATTCGAGGTGGGAAGCTGTCAGCTTGCTGGGACTTGCACTGTGGCTCCAGGGAAACTCAGGTGATGGAAGAGATAGGGGGGCAGGCCTCTGTTACAGCCCATCTCTTATTTTGGTCAATAGCACGTGGGCAGAAGCGATGGATGTGACTTCTGGGTGGAAACTTTAAGAGACAGTTCACGATTTCTGTATCTCTTCCCCTGCCAGGGTAACAGTGATGGTTTGAATGATGGTTTGAGTGACAGAGCCTCCTTCAGCTTGTGTCCTGGAGTGAGAAGATGTAGGGCAGACTAGCAGCTCACTCACTGTGAATGGACATATAGCATGAATGAGAAATAAACATATCTTATAAGCACCTAAGATTTTAAGGGTTATTATTAGTGCAACATAACCTAGCCTAACCTCACTAATATATATCCATTATCAAACTGAATTGTTACCTGATGGTTAATTATGGTGCATTGTAGTTAATTCTGATACCATGAAAATCTAGGGGGCACAGGCAAGATAGAAGTGTGTTTCCTTCTGATGTCCAGTTGAAGATGAGCCATACTGGCTGGCTGGGCTGTCTCTACTCTACCAGCTCATCTGGGGATCCAGGTTCCTTTCATCTTATTGCTCTGCCACCTTCTAAGCAAGGGAGCAGCAAACTTATTTTGTAAAGAGCCAGATAAGAAGTGTTTTAAGTTTTGCAGGCCATATGGTCTTTGTTACAATGACTCACTCTGCTGTTGTGGAGTAAAAGCCACCATAGACAATATGTAAACGAATGATCATGGCCATGTTTCAACAAAACTTCGTTTTTAAACACAGGCAATGGACTGGATTTGGCCCATTTGCCCACTGGCCCTTGATTTAGACTTTAAATATAACCTATGTGTTCACTTTGGTAATACAAATACTAAAACTTAAATAATTTGGAGAAGGTTAGTACTTTGCAAGGACAACACAAATGATTCATGAAGCTCATTGGTCTTGGAAGCAATCAAGCATTGAGCTGTATAGAGGGACCACCTGGGCAAGATGGGGATTTCCAGGCAAGTCCAATGGATGACACTTGGGTGTCATCACTGTGTTCAAGGTTCTGAGCCGGCTTCTGGCTCTAAAATTCAACCTGAGCATAAGCAAAGTACTCAGGTTCCTGGGAACTGACTTTTTCTAAACACACAAAGAGAGTGGTATATAAACTAGAATGTCACTTCACTCTTGTGACACAGGCAGCCTAGATACTTGTGTTCTTTAGTTAGTGTAATTTTTCCCTGTAGGCAAGCAGCGTGGGAAGACAAGTCATAATCAGTAGTGAACATTGAGAACTTAGAATCAGAACTGGAAAGAAAGTTGGAGGTTAAGTGGCTGGTGATAGCCAGATGTGTCTCTTTCCACCAAAGTGATGTATCTGCCACACAGATGTGATCATGACATCCCTCCTTGGTCTGCATCTCTTTGGTATTCCCTCTTCTAGCCTCTTACCATCCCCCCAAATGTTAAAATAAAGCTTCAGCTTGGTAGCCAATTTATCTAAGGTAATGATGCATATCTGTGTTCTGACCCATTATGTGATCCATTATTTTAAGTTTATTGGGGAGTACCTCATTGTTTTTTTCAGGTGCTAGCAATATTTTGTATTTTTTTTATTGAAGAGTTAAATGTAAAAAGTCAAACCATAAAAATAAGAAGATATAGGCAAATGTGTGGTAGTTAGGTAGGAAAGGGCTTTTCATGTTTAAAAGCAACAGAAACATTTAAAAAGGAAAATAATAGATTTGATTATTAGTTAAATGTAATGAATAGAAAATAAATTATTATTTTAAAGTAAAAAAATTTCCACAGCTGCAAAATGCATAAAGTTAAAATGCAGGTCAAACACAGAAAAAATATTTGGAAGAAGTGACAAATAGAATCATTGAGAAAGTCTAAAATAGCCTTAATATTTAAATAGCTCAAATGAGCAAATAAGAAAATAGCGAGAATTTTTATAGATAATCGGGGAAAGGACATGCCCAAGCAATTCATGAAAATGTGATACTAATAGCTATATAAAAGAATATTCAACTTGCAGAGAAATGAGAGAAAGGCTAAGGCAAATGGGAGGCCATCATGGCAGAGACAAGACAGTGCTCGCCCAATGTTCCATGTCTTCCTTGACTCTTTCAAGCCTTCCTTGCAGTGAAGCTGGGTCATATGACTAGTTTCGATCAGTGGATTGTGAGCAGATGTGACATACGTGGCTTCTTGGCCAATGTAATTAAGAACAAGTTTGCCTCCTCCAGCCCCCTCTCCTCTCTGATGGAATCTTGGAGACCCTGTGTTCCAGAAGCTGCAGCTGCAAGATGGAGGGTTTACGTGAATATAAGATGAGATTTGGTTGTGTTAGGTAATAAGTTTGGTGTGTTTTAGAAACAAAGGGAAAGAGACTTCTCTGGTGGCACAGTGGTTAAGAATCCGCCTGCCAGTGCAGGGGACGTGGGTTCGATCCCTGGTCCAGGAAGATCCCACATGCCGTGGGGCAACTAAGCCTGTGTGCCACAACTACTGAGCCTGTGCTCTAGAACCTGCGAGCCACAGCTACTGAAGCCTGTGCACCTAGAGCCTGTGCTCCACAACAAGAGAAGCCACTGCAGTGAGAAGGCCGTGCACTGCAACAAAGAGTAGCCCCTGCTTGCCGCAACTAGAGAATGCCCACACACAGCAACGATAACTCAATGCATCCAAAAAATAAATAAAAATTAAAAAAAAGAAGAAGAAACAAAGGGAAGGCCAGTAGAGCGGGGCTAAAGTGGACGAAGCAGAAAGTGGCAGGAGATGAGGTTGGAGAGAGGCAGAAGCCACTTCAGGGAGGACTGTGTAGACAGTGGTGAAGAGTTTGAAATTTTTAGTGCAATGGGAAGCAGTGTATCAAGAATATGCCCTCAAGAACCTCAGAACTGTCCCTACTCTCTGATCCAGAAATATGCAGAATCTATTCTAAAGATTATAAGAAAAAATACATAATATTTTTTCCTAAATTATACTAGCAAAAGGTTAAAAAGCTTAAATGTCTAAA
This sequence comes from Neophocaena asiaeorientalis asiaeorientalis, assembly GCF_003031525.2. Lineage (NCBI taxonomy): Eukaryota > Metazoa > Chordata > Mammalia > Artiodactyla > Phocoenidae > Neophocaena > Neophocaena asiaeorientalis. The sequence continues at coordinate 3,669,898 of NW_020174429.1, forward strand.
AATACAAGATGATTAAAGCATAATATTGTTCTTCCTAAATAGATCTTTTCCTAGAGGATTTTAAAGACAGAAATACTTATGTTGCATTTATAATAGCAACAAAACAGAAAAATATTAAAGAGAATGTAGGTCTTTAGTGAAGGATGGAAAGGATGACCTGAATAAGTGGAGGAAAATACCAAGTTTCTGTATTCAAGGGTTGACTATTATAAAAATGTCATTTCTTCTATTCAACTATCAATCGATAAAATTTCAGTTAAAATCCCTGGAAATTTTTAATTAAACCTCACGAACTTGAGTCTAAAGTTCATCTAGAGGGAAAAAAATCTGTGAGAAGAACTAAGAATGGTTTAAAAAAAGAACAATGTAGGCTCCCACACAGCTGTGGAGATTGGCTCAATGGAAAGAGCAGAAATCTAGAAAGAGATCCACGTTTACATGAGAATTTAGTATATGATAAAGCTAGAGTTTCAAAGAAGCAGGGGAAAAATTATACAAGAAATGGGCCTGAGACAACCGAATATCCATTCACATAAAATATAGTTAGCTCTGTCCCATACATAATACCCAGAGAAATATTCCATGTGGATTGAAGAACTTCACCTTTCAAAACAAACCCACTATAAAAGCAGTAGAAGAGTATGTAGGTATGAAAAGCAACCAGGAGTTCCTCAAAAAGTTCAACATAGAATTACCAGATGATCTAGAAATTCCACACCTAGGTATGTACTCCAAAAATTAAAAACAGAGAGGGTTCCCCTGGTGGTGCAGTGGTTGAGAGTCTGCCTGCCGATGCAGGGGACACGGGTTCGTGCCCCGGTCCGGGAAGATCCCACATGCTGCGGAGCGGCTGGGCCCGTGAGCCATGGCCGCTGAGCCTGTGCGTCCAGAGCCGGTGCTCCGCAATGGGAGAGGCCACAACAGTGAGAGAGAGGCCCGCATACCGCAAAAAAAAAAAAAAAATAAACAGAGATGTAAAAAAATACTTGCACATCATTCCCCTGGTGGTGCAGTGGTTGAGAGTCTGCCTGCCGATGCAGGGGACACGGGTTCGTGCCCCGGTCCGGGAAGATCCCACATGCTGCGGAGCGGCTGGGCCCGTGAGCCATGGCCGCTGAGCCTGTGCGTCCAGAGCCGGTGCTCCGCAATGGGAGAGGCCACAACAGTGAGAGAGAGGCCCGCATACCGCAAAAAAAAAAAAAAAAATAGACAGAGATGTAAATAGATACTTGCACATCAATATTCATAACAGCATTATTCACGATAACCAAAAGGGGGAAACAACCCACATGCCCATCAACAGATGACTGGATAAACAAAACGTTGTATAGACATATATATACACTACCATATTAGTCAGCCTTTAAAAAGGAAGGAAATTCTGATGCATGTTACAACATAGATGAACTTTGAAGGCATTAATGCTGAGTGAAATAAGCCTGTCATACACACATCCAAAACAAATATTATATGATTCCACTTATATTAGGTATCTAGAATGGTTAAATTTATAGAGACAGAAAGCAGAATTTTGGTTGCCAGGGACTGGAGGCGGAAAGAGGAATGGGAAGTTATTGTTTGACAGGTGCCGAGTTTCAGGTTGTGATGATGAGAAAGTTCTGGAAATGGATAGTGGTGATGGTTGCATAGCACCATGCATCTACTTAATGCCACTGAATTGCAGCACTTAAAATGGTAAATTTTATGAATATTTTACAGTAAAATTGCAAAAAAAAAAGGTAGTACACTAGGAAAAAAGGCAACCACAAAGGTTTGGGGCTATGTATCAGAGACAAACACGATTTCATAGTACAGGGAAGATTTGAGAGGCAGAAGTTCCTAGATAATTGAGAATGAATACCAGTTGAGATTGTATAGAAATTAAAATTGACAATATAAAAGGATAGCTCAGAAAAAAGCAAAAAGCTGAAAAAAGAAAATTTTCAAAGAAACAGTGTGCCTGTTTTTATAGATTGAAAACAACAAAAGGAAGCAGATCTGCATTGAACTTCACTCACATGAAAGAGGCATTACAAATTTTTTATTTAATGAGGATTTAATTATTAATACAAAATGAAAGAAAATGAGTCAGAAAATTGTTCTAATTAAATTCATAACTTGAACAGATCAGAAGAAATCCCTGCAACTCCACATTCTTCCCTGAGTGAAGATTTAATTACGATCATGAAATGTCACTTGCACACAAAGAGGCTCACATGCAATTACTGGATGGGAACAAAAAGGCTGAATAAATAGCAAACGGTTGATAGTATTCCACAAAGACAAGTAAATGCAGAGCATTGACAGAGCTAGAGAACATGGGTGTGATGCTCTTAAAAAGAAAGCATAATGAGGACTTCTGTGGTGCAGTATTTACTGAAAAATAATTTCTACGTTCAGCAGAAATCATTTCAAAATTGAATGCTTAGAATGGCCAAGCATGTGAGATGGAAAATAAATTATGAAGCAAATTATCACTACCTAGGATGGAGAATTCAATGTATCATTATTGATTTAATAGGTAATTAAGCGGCACAAAATATCATACAAGAAATTTTAAAACCATGTAACCTTCAAAGTCAATTTGATCAGATTGTGGCAGGGATAAAAGTTGTGTTAAACAACTAAAATTTATTGTACACATCATTGAACCAGAAGACAAAAACAAGGAGGTTGTTGAAATGAGTATTTCGTTGATTTTACACATGTTGCAAAAACTACATTTAAAAAAAATTATTGAAGAACTGAAAAATATTCTTCAGACATTCAGCATTAATTTAAAAGACAAAGGAGGGCAGCCTAGGGCAATGGCACTGACATGGTTCGTAAAGAAAAAGATGCACAAGCTAGACTTCTGTCTGAAATATCCAGAACCATTCTTTGTGCCTAACTAAATTCTAACTGTGAATTTGTTACTAGGAGATGTGGCCTCAGCTGTGCCAATTGCAATCACATTTTTGGGGAACAATTCAGAGATTAGGTATAATAATCTCTGGACCAGTGTAAAAATGGCATATTTTGAAGAAATGCATATCAAATTTGATTGGCAACCACCCTCCAATAACATGGTTGGGAAATGTTGTGAAATCAATTAGATTTAATTTAGATATGACACAAGATGCATTGGAAGAGTTAGGCAGAACAGCAGAAGATTCTCAAATAGAGTGAATCACAGACTGGCAGAAAAAGAAGTAAATATTGAATTTGTACACTGATTGCTATTTAGTATGAACTGATGTATGCAAAAGGTTATAAGAAACCTAAAAGGATCTAAATTTAGCTATTGACTTTAAAAAGGATTAAGAATATTTTAAAAACTACTAGAGAAAAATTTTCTATGTCAAAATGGTATGAGAAATATGCAATGACATTGCAATAAATATAAGGAAATGAAAACAGAAAGAAAAACATTTTAATGATTGAGAGGGACAGGATGTATCAAAACTAGTATGAAACTAACTTCTGGAGAGACTATTTCCTGAGCATTATAGATAAACATAGTCACATATAGATAAACATGAAGATAGAGGTGAAAAAATTGAGTAATATATCTTATAATATAATAATATTTTTGTTTTTTTAATAAAATCTGAGCATTGATACATTTAAGCAGAACTTAAATTTAGTACAGATGTAGCCTATTGCTTTAAAAAATGGTGGAAATTTCAATATCAATATAAATGAATTTGGTACCTTTCTTTCTTGTTGATGAAATATGAACATCATATCAGGATATGCTGTCCTGAAATACACCACTTTGGCATAAGGATTATTTTCAGCTGAAGGCAATTAAGAAGCTGCAAATGTAGAAACAGCTCTTTGCTCCCACCCGCTACCTGCCTAAAAGCAAGACATAAACTTCCCTTTGTGAAGGTGATCCGTCTCTCCTATCCTGTACCAGGAGGAGAGCAACGCTTATCACTGGAGACGGTTAGCACTGAGATGGGGCTGCACAAACAAACTTTACCAAAATAACCCCTGGCTTCCATTAGTTCCCCCATGTATTTACTTTCCCACAATTTCTCACCCCAAGAAGCCCAAGACCGTTTTCCTCTGTCTTGTCACTTTTCCATAATTTATCGCCCTTTGTTAAAATGGAATACAAACACCCCTCCCACCCACCCCCACCCTGAGTTTAACTGCTTCCTTGTGTCCTCACTTATTTTCTGTGAAGGCCTCTGTGCGTGTAAAAATGAAAATATTAATGTCAAAGAATTTGTATGACTTTTCTCCTGTTAATGTCTTCTTTCAGTTGAATTCAAAGGTCCCAGGCACAGAACCTAAGAGGGTAGATGTATGGTTTCCCTCCCCTACACTGTGGTTATTCTTTAATGTTTCCATCAGCTGTTAAGCTCTTGTCTCTCAGCTTCAAATTAATCTACTCTTTGCTATTTGGCTTTGTGATGCTGGAGCTGGCACTCTTCAAACCACGCCTCTGCTTTTCCAGCTGGCTCCGGGTTGGGCTGTGCCATCCGGGGTTGTGAGAGGGAGATGGGGAGGCTGGAGGGAGAAAAAAAGGACTTGCTCCTGCCTGTTGCTTTCTCGATGCGTGAGAGTTGCTCCAGGTTTCTTCACCCCACCTGGCAGCAGTGCCTCCAGCTAAAGCCACTTGGCAGTTTTCCACCACTTACAAAATGCCCCGTTTCTGATGTGCCAGCAACCAGCCATCTGTTGATCCATCCTCTGGGATCTGGGTCCCAGGCCCTCGGAGCCCTCCTTTAAGTTCCTGAATGTTAATAATCCCAACCTCTTCCTTTTGTTCCCTCAAGCCCTAGGGATAATAGCTGTTTCCTGTACTAGGTACTTCCATGATACCTTAGAGTTCTCTGAAAACATTGAAACTTTTTTTTTTTTTAATTAAAAATTGGGGTAAAACATACATACATAAGATTTACCATCTTAACCATTTAAAAATGTACAGTTCAGTAATGTTAAGTACATCCACGTTGTCCCGTGCAACCAATCTCCAGAACTCTTTTCATTTTGTAAGACTGAAACTTTGTACCCATTAAAAATAACTCCCTACTCCTTCCCTGCCTCCCGCCCACCCCCGCAGCCCCAGCCCTTGGCAACCACCATTCTACTTTCCATCTGTGAGAATTTGGCTACTTTAGGTACTTCATATAAGAGGAATCATACAGTGTTTCTCCTTTTGTTATTGCCTATTTTAGCATAATGTCCTGAAGTTTCATCCAAGTTGTGGTAAGTGCCAGAATTTCCTTCCTTTTTAAGGACAAATACTATTCCATTGTTTGTCCATAGCAAATTTTGTTTGTCCATTCTTCCACGGATGGACGTTTGGGTCAGCATCTCTTTTTACCCTTGCAGTTACCTTTACCAGTTGTTTCTATTTATTTAGCAATTCTTCATATCGGATTCTCTGTTCAAAGCAGTGGTATGATTTCTGCTTCCTAACTGGATGCTGACTGATACGATGGTCAATCTTTCATATTTGAGTGGGCGTGGTCTGTGACTAGCCTGTCTTCTGGGTGGAGAAGCTATTGTCCCTGGGAAGAGGACTCGTTGAATTGCTGGAGGCGCCACCCTGCTTCACTAGCTGCAGGATACTGTGGGCATCTTTCAGAGTCAGAAGAGCCAATTCACAGAGCTGTTTGCATGGATTTAGCAAGAAAACCGCTACTGGAATATGCCGCTCTCTGCTTCTTGTTCTTCCTACTGCATTTCTTGCGGTCTTCCAGGGATATTTGCAGATCTGTTTCTCTCCCTTTACCTGCAACGCTGGCTCCAAGAGTCCATCCCAGATTCACTGGCCACGGCTCAGCCTTGTTGTCCTAAAAACAGTTTGAGAATTAATCCCCATGTCTCTTCTTGCTCTTGGAATTCATGGACGTTGAGCGGGTTTGGCCTCTGGAATTTTCTGATTTCTACAGCATCCTTCTCCTGACCTGCACGTTTGGATGTGGACTTCTCTGCCAGTCTGATCTTTATGCTTTCTACTTTGCAGGATTTCTTATCTAATCTCTTAATGCCATGCCTTTTGGTTTTCTAGCACTGTATGCATTTATTCCTTTGAAAGAGTATATTTCTCCTGTTTCAAGGGATTTTGAATTAGAGTGGAGATATTCTTTGTTCAGTATTTTAATCCAATTTTCTATGTACTTCGTTATGATGGTTTTCCCCCAGATTTTCTATAAATGGGTTTTACTTTTATAATCAGAAAAAAAAAGCTAGATGCCGCCAAAGCTTGTGTTACTTTCCTTGTAAACTATCAATCCCTCAGGGACATAAACTTTTAGTTATTTCAGAAGGAAACATGGCCATGATAATTTATGAAATCTCCAGAGGCAAGACATTGCAACTTAATTTCTTAACTGGTGTTTTATTCATTTCTTAACTGCATGGATAAATAACGTATGAAAGTGAAATGGCAGTTATGATCATCATATCAATGGAAATATTCTTAAAGTCATTTGAATCAATTCAAGGCTGACAAGAATTTATTGTATATTTAAAATTTTACTTATCTAGGTATCTTTTATTATCTGGGCTAGGAATCTCCAAGGATTTTCAGGAACTGAAGTGAAATAAAATCTCTATGGGGCTTCCCTGATGGCGCAGTGGTTGATAGTCCGCCTGCCGATGCAGGGGATGCAGGTTCGTACCCCGGTCCGGGAGGATCCCACGTGCTGCTGAGCAGCTGGGCCCGTGAGCCATGGCCGCTGAGCCTGTGCATCCGGAGCCTGTGCTCTGCGGTGGGAGGGGCCGCGGCAGTGAGAGGCCCGCGTACCGCCAAAAAAAAAAAACTCTATGAAATAAACTGAAAGTGAATGAGATATTTGTAAATGCAACATGTACATATTGCAAATATTTGTTTGTATATGCAACATATAGATATTATATAGATATTCATGATTCCTCAAGCACCAGGGCTCATAGATAAATGATGCTCATTACTTTGGCATACTGACTGAACCTACCACATGTCAGGTATTGTTCTAGTGCTGGGCTTATGATGGATAACCAAAATAGACATGTCCAACTTGATCCATAGGAACCAAAGTTAAAGTGTATTTTTGGAGCTTTAAGAATAATATTCTTATCTTTATTATTACCCTTATAAAATTTTTCTTTATCAAGTATATAGGACTATGGATTAAAATGATGTTAAATATAACCATATTATTCAGTATCATAAGTAGCAACAATGCATTAGTTCCTCCCACCAAATCATGAATGGTCAATATAAGTACTGATGCATTTAAAACAGACATTTTCATTCCAATGTGGTATAGACCAAAGGTTTGTTAGGTAATCTAAAATTAAGTTCAAATGATTTTAATTTAATCTGGGGCCGTAATATATGCTTTTAAAATGGGATTTGAAGGGAAGAGTTACCACGTTATTTGTGATATCTATAGTGGAACTGTGTTGTAGACGTCTGTTTCAGAGTTTAGCAAAGCATTTGTTGAGAGGTGACATAGCAGATTGTAACAGTTCGTCATTGCCAAAATCTGCTGCATAACAAAGCATCCCCAAACTCAGTGGTTAACAGTAATTATTCTCATGGACCTGAGGGTTGGCTAAGGGTGAGTTTGATCTGGGTTGGGCTAAACCAGAGTGACTTGGCTCCACTCCACATCTCTCATCCTTTTTCTGGGACTAGCAGGTGAGCCTAGGTAGGCTCTTCATGGTGTTGATAGAGGTGAAAGGAGCAAATGAACACATATAAGGCTTCTTGAGGCTAAGGTTCAGAATGGGCACACTGTCACTTCTGCCTCATTCTACTGACCAAAGCAAGTCTTACGACCATATCCAAAGGCAAGAGAAAGGGAAATATGCCAGCACACAGTTTGAGGACACTGCAAGGTTTCATGGAAAGGCCATGGATACAAGGAGGGATGAATAAGAAGGGTCAATGACATAATCTATACACAGAAACTACCTGGTTATTATTCACCCAAACTGTTTCCTTTTCTTCCTGGTGCCTACAGCGAGGCCATATTTCGTTGCATCTTATGTAGTAATGTTCTGCCTGTATGACCAAGTTCTTGCCAATGGAATGTGAGCAGAAATGACTTGACCCATAAAAATGTCTAATGAGAACTCCTCTGTGTTATTTCCCATTTCTTTGGTTTGATGTAGACAAGCTAGGAAAATTTGAAAGCCATGTATTGGAGATAGTCAGAAGCACAAGATGAAGGAGGCTGTGTCCAATCAGTAACTCCCATTTGGACTTTATGTGAGAGAGAAATAAACTTTTATTGTGTTAGAGCCATTACTCATTTTGGAGTTTGTTAACGCAGCTGGAATGACCTTCAATAATACATGTGATATATATAGAGAAAGGCCCTAATAGTGCCCCCAGCGCTTCTTGAGAGCACTTTGAGACACACCGCCTTAAAGCTTGTTAGATTTAACTTCTATTCCATCAGGGGATCTTCTCCATATTTGTGTAAATCTGGGAGGAAATACCTGGGTTATCCTGAGTTTGGAGAGAGATTTTTCCCGGTCACCAGGGCAGGACTGAGCAGGAATGAACACTTTAGTGATCAAAACAAGTCCCTGCAAACAGTCAGGGATGGAAATATCTTTCAACATCAGTTAGGCCTTTTTTTTTTTTTTCTTGCATTATCTCTTCTTGGTTCCATTAGATTCCTTTAGCAAGAACAAAAGAGGGAAAGTACTATAAGAGGAAGGGTTGGGTGTGTGGTTTTCATCTGGTCCCATGAGCTGAGCCCTGCCAGACTGTGTCTGTGGCCAAGGCCTAACTCACGTCAAGAATCCTTCTCTCCTAGTAAACACCAGGTATGCTCTCGTTTAGAATTTAGAATGTTTGTTTTACTTTAGAGTTTAGTTTTTGGCAGGTAATCCAACATACGTTTTAAAACATTATCCATTGGGCATATCATCTTCAACAGTCTTAAAAAGGCTTTTTCATTTATTCATTTGGAACAGTTTTGCCTCATAAAAAAGCATCCATGCATTTGTAAGGGATGATAGCATCCAGCCACATCCATCACATAATCCTCCTACCTTGCTTCTAATGTCAAAAATGCTACTTGCAAAAAAAAAAATAAAAATAAAAATAATGCTACTTGCCTCTAAGGTCTCCTTTAGGAGCTTTTCTCTATTTAGTAACAAGTAGAACATATCCATTACATCAACAAATCTGAGAGTAAATTTTGGAAATCACCTCATCTTATGAGTTAGAGAAAATGCCGAATCATCTGGTTTCCTGGATATTCAATAATTCCTCTGTGGCCCTCAGGAGATATAGAAGAGGTACAGAAGAAAAAGAGATCAGTATTAGAGATGAAAATAGCTTCATTTCACGCAGACAAGTAATTAGAATTTTTATCTCCAGATCATCTGGGTTATTATCATCATTCCCCATTTTTCCCCTCTCTGTCCAGAAATTCCTCAGTTCTGGTGGATTTTCCCTTGTAGTTAATAATAATAGCTCATGTTTATTGAGCACCTACTGGGTCTTAGGCATTTAACATGCACTTGCTCATTTAATTCTCAGAAAAATCCTTTGAGATGGATGATAAGATCCCCATTTTATAGATGAGGAAAGTGAAGCACAGCTGGTAACAGATTGGGCCGTGGTTTGAACCCAGACAATCTAACTCCAGAGGCTGAGCTCTCCTCTGCTATTCTATGTGTCAAAAGTCATACGATTCTCGATTGATTAGTCGTTTGCTGTACAAGAGTGATTAACTCCGTCAAGAATCTCCAATAACTTTGTCTTGGCTGATTTGATGGTGTCAGGTAGATGTAGATGGCCACCTTTTATTATTTATTTATTTCAACTTTTAAAATTATAGTTGATTTACAATATTATATTAGTTTCAAGTCTACAACATAGTGATTCAATAATTTTACCGCTTCATTTAAAGTTATTATAGAACGTCGACTATGTTCCCTATGCTGTATATTACATCCTCATACCTTATTTATTTTATAGATAGTAGTTTGTATCTCTTAATCCCCTCCCCTATCTTGCCCCTCCCCCTAATTTTTGAAGGCTTTTCCCTTCTCCATACAATAAATGCTGCTGATTAGTAGTAATAGTGGACACAAACATTTCTTAACGCCTTCATACATTTCAGGCTCCTGGAAAGCTAGGTTCTTCTATTTTCCAACTGTACATAGCCTCAGAAGGTCTTAACATTCACTATTGCTCTTAGGTGTTTTCAGTCTATACTCCATGGAAATGGGGCTGGTATTCAACAGGAACCCACCATAATGCTGGCTATACTGGTTATTAAAATCATGACATACAATAGGTAGTCATTGGCCCAACCTCTCAACCCCTCCACCTTGGACCTTCCCCAGAAATTTCCATCTCTTCATACTATCTAGCCACTGAAGAGTTAACGCCCTCTTCCTGGACCTTGCTCCTTCTCTGCAGCAGTGCCCCTTGCTCAACCTTCATTAATTCATCTCTACAGTGGAACAAATTATATCTGCTCTGCCTTTGTCAGTTGGCTGAGGGAAGGATCATGGGAAAGGAAATGGCCGAAAACTTGCTTTACGAACTGAGAAATACAAACACCAGGGAATTTCACCAAGTGGAGGAGTTTCATTCTCAGCTTGGCAGGGGGCAACGAATGACCTCTGGGTCCTGCTAGTGCTCCTTAAAGAATGACTGAGAGGGGCTTCCCTGGTGGTGCAGTGGTCGACAGTCCGCCTGCCGTTGCAGGGGACATGGGTTCGTAACCCCGGTCCGGGAAGATCCCACATGCCGCGGAGCGGCTGGGCCCGTGAGCCATGGCCGCTGAGCCTGCGCGTTCGGAGCCTGTGCTCCGCAACGGGAGAGGCCACAACAGTGAGAGGCCCGCGTACCACAAAAGAAAAGAAAAAAAAAAAGAATGACTAAGAGTCTGCAATTTTTTTCACAAGTGGAATTAGGTGTTCGATGGTTTTGTGAAGTTACTAATGCTTTTATATTTTAAGTTCTTGTAGAGTATGATTTTTTTTTTAATCTTAGTTCCTTTCTCTTCCCTTTTCTCCAAATTACACTCTCATTTTCACTCATTCAGAAGCGTAATCAGAGTGTGTGCCAGAAAGTTAACTGCATGTGGGTAGGAAACTGAAGGTTAAAAACCTATGCTGTTTGCTAATTGTTACTTTGAGCAACATGTAAAAATGAAAGGTCAGATTTTAAATTTATTTCAAATTTAGTTTTCATCTTCAGACTTACCACCCTAACATTTACTCATTTTAAAATGAATATTTTAGTTACCTTCTTTCCTACAGCGTAGATCTTTATTTTGTTTATAAATATATTTTAGTTTTTAAATTATTTTCTTTGTTAACATTATTAACACCTTACCATTTTGCTTAAAGTTTCACATTTTTAAAACAAAGATTTTACTATTTTAAGGTAGAACATTTTCTTTTTGTGTTATCTTTTTTTCTTATTTAAACAGCTTAAAGAGATAAATTCACGTACCGTACCATTTACCCATTTAAAGTGTACAATTCAGCGGCTTTTAGTATATTCACAGAGTTGTGCAATCATCACTGAAAATCATTTTAGAACATTTTCATCATCCCCCAAAGAACCCTGTACCTTTTAACAATGACTCCCCATTTTCCCCAGCCTTGTCTCAGGCATCCCAGCCCAGCTCCAGACAACCACTAATCCACATCCTGTCTCTATAGAGTTCCCAATTCTGGACAGTTCATACAAATGGAATGATACACTATCTACTCTTTTGTGAATGTCTCCTTTCACTTGGCATAATGTTTTCAAGGTTCCTATGACAGCTTTTTGATAAGAGATCGTGTATTGTCCTTGGATAGCTCCTGTATTTCTTGTTTTTTGTATTTCATTATTCTATGTGTGTTTCTACATATTGTCGCACCAAATAGACCATAAACATTTAGGGACTGTTTTGACATCTGTGGCCAAGAACAGGACTACCTGGGAGACGCTTCTTCCATTCCTGGTTCTGGGGGAGCTCCTGGAGGGGTCTTTATACAGGCCTTTTCCCCTAGTGTTTAGTCTGGGGATGAATACCTGACTCAGCTGATCTTCCCTGGGATTTTAGAGCTGAGGATTGAGACATGGGGTCCCATGCTCTCTCTAGAGATGGGGATGGAGGAGGTCATGCCTGCTGCTATGTGGAAGAAGATGGTATATGGCAGAAGAGAATGAAACCCACACAAGGAGATAAGCCATTTGGGACACCTGGCAGCATTCACATTTCTGACTCCATTTATATCTGAGGCCCAGCTGCATCCCTGGCCCTCCTATGCTGTCTATGGTCACTATTATACGTTTTGACATATTCTGAGGCCATTATTTAGATATCGGAATGATTGCTGCATCTAAAGTGTCTTAGGAGAGTTCAAAAGTATGGTTCAGGTGTTTCTGGGGGCACTATTTTATTTTTATTTATTTATTTATTTTTTGGGGGTACGCGGGCCTCTCACTGTCGTGGCCTCTCCCGTTGCGGAGCACAGGCTCCGGACGCGCAGGCTCAGCGGCCATGGCTCACGGGCCCAGCCGCTCCGCGGCATGTGGGATCTTCCCGGACCGGGGCACGAACCCGTGTCCCCTGCATCGGCAGGCGGACTCTCAACCACTGCACCACCAGGGAAGCCCTGGAGGCACTATTTTAAAGGATAATCATGACCTAGGTTCACTGACATCAATATTTAGCATCCTAGATATTTTATATTAGTTGAAGATGTCTTCTATTAGCAAATTTAGGTTCTCAATTCACATTGATGATATATCACCAAATTTTGTAGGTATTTTTAAAAAATGTATTACCTAGCACATGCCTATATGGAACACACAGATTTTTTTCTTCCACATTTCACTGGTTTGAATAAATAGATGTTCTGTCTTATTTGGACTTGCTTAGTATCATGAAGTAAGTAATTGGAAATTGAAGATGGAGGAATCTCAGGCATGCAGAACCTTTTTTTACTTTAAGTATACATTTTAGTATTTTGTGCGTGCACCAAATACTTCAAAAAACCCTAAGATGAGAGTTACTCTATTATTACTTTGTAACATTACATCTGTTTGCTGTTTAAAGAAAAGGCTTGGGTCTTTACACTTTAAAATTTATGAAATTATAAATACTCTTGTTTATTCAGGTGCATATAAAAGACAAACTCTAAGAAAAAAATCCTGACCCCTTTTACTACTCTCTTTCTGCTTGGGTGTATGTCATAGGAAGGAAATCTTGGCATTTATAATAATTCTGCATGTTTGGTGGAGATTCCTGGCCTTTTTTTATGCAGCTTTGTTTTCTTCTCCCCAGTGTCCTATTTTACCACTATTTGCAGACAAACTTTAGCATCAATTCCTTTTACTAACTTATGAAATGGCTGCTTGGGCAAAGCTCTGAAGTACCAAGATAAGGAAAAGAAAAATATAAGTCTAAGAAATGAAGATGGGGAAGAGGAGAATACAGTGGGTCAAGATGAAGGGGTGGATCGTCAGAAAGACAAGTGATAACAAATACTGGTGAAGGTGGGGAGAAAAGGGAGCCCTTGTGCACTGTTGATGGAATTGTAACTTGGCACAGTCACTATGAGAATCAGTATGGAGGTTTCTCAAAAAATTAAAAAGAGATCTACCATATGATCCAGCCATTCCATTTCTGGGAATATATCCAAAGGAAATGAAAACACAACACGAGCTCAAAAAGATATCTGCACCCCATGTTCATAGCAACATTATTTGTGATAGCCAAGACATGGAAACGAGCTAAATGTCCATCAATGGACAAACGAATAAAGAAGTTGCAATGCACACACACACACACACACACACACACACACACACACACACAGAATGGAATATTATTTAGCCATAAAAAACCCAGGAAATCCTACCTACCATTTGTAACAACATGGATGGACCTTGAAGGAATTATGCCAAGGGAAATAAGTCAGACAGAAAGACACATAATATGTGATCTCACTTATACGTGGAATCTTAAAAAAAAAATTTAAATGCTTAGAAAAAGAAGTCAAACTTGTAGTTACCAGAGGCTAGGGGTGGTGGGAATTGGAGGAAGATGGTCTAAAGGTATACCCTTCCAGTTATAAGATAAATGAGTACTGTGGATGTAACGTACACATGACGACTATAGGTCACACTGCTGTGTGATCTACGGGAGAGTTGTTAGGAGAGTAGATCCTATGAGTTCTCATCACAAGGAGAAATTCTTTTTCCTTTTTCCTTTCTTTTCTTTTTACTGTATCTGTATGAGAAGATGATGTTAGTTGAACCTATTGTGGTAATCATTTCACAATATATGTAAATCAAACTGTGTGCTATACACCTTAGACTTAAACAGTGATGTGTATCAATTATTTCTCAATAAAACGGGAAAAAATTCTTTCCTAAAAAACACAAAAACGAAGAGGGGGTGGGATCTGAGTCAGATTTCTGACAAGCCAGAGAGCACAATCCTTGGGGCAGGTGCAAGAGAGAGGTGGTGTGGGTCCCAGGAAGAAGATGTCCCAGATCTAGGAGGTGAGCTGTGGGCCCTGTCGTTGAGCACTGAGTCTACATCAGGGGTTGGGTCCAATCTTAGGAGTTTGCAGTCAACTGGAAGGTGCGGGGCTTCACAGATGTGTAAGGTTTCTCATCCAGGTAGAACATGGGGACCCAGGTGGATTCATTGTGCTGAGATAATACAGGAGGCTGGGAAAATTCAGGTTGTGAACCTGCATAGGTCCTCTGAGCTGCACCTATCGCGTGGGATGGGACTTCTCAACCCTTTACACTTGGAGCACCGCCCAGGGCTGGTGAGGGCAGAGCCGGCTGGGCTCTGAGCACCAAAAACTGCTTCAACCATAAAAATTCCTTTTATCTGGTTATTGTTCAAGTGTATGGGTTTTTTTTTTTTGTAGATTTGAGAGAGAAAAGCATTCTGCTGCTACAAAATTAAAAAGGTAGAAATCTTCCCTAAGAAAATATTTCTTCAGCCCGACGTTACAAGAAGGCCAAAAGCTGCTCTGGCAGGAGCTGAGGTTGTCCTTGTGTCTGAGGATGGATGGGCTTCCCCATCTTTCAAAGAAGTCACTTTGCTTCGCTGTCAGTGGTCACTGATGTAATGGAGAAGCCATGGAAGAGGTACAAGATAAAATGCTTCCTGGGAGGAGGAAGGTGAGGTTATAGGAAGTGGTATTAGGAGGATCATTGGTAGGTAAATATTCTTCAAGGAGAGGCCACAGTGATGCCATTTGACCACTAACCCAATAGCAGTGAGAGGCCAAGTGTCGCATCAGCAAATAACCAAGTTTGAGTCCTGCATATCATCTAACTGATGTTTGGGTCCGGGAGGGCATTATCTTATTTCACCTTGTGGTCGGTAGGGCTTGCCAAATGACTGACCTACAAAACTGAGTCAGCCCTGGAGACAGGGAAATGCACTTATTTTGACCTCAGCTGAAAAACCAGATCCAGTAGCTTGATCAAGCTTCATCAGTGGCTTGATTCAAGTTACATTTCCATTCTGTGTGCATGAACATATGGTCTCTGGGTGGGGAGGGAAGAGGTGCCTCTGTGGACCACACCCCCAGCCCTTTCCCTTTCATCTCTTGTATGGGGTCCTGCAGGACCAACAAGCTTGAATGGGGTGTCACCCAGAATAAAGAAACTTAGCACCGCAGATTGCACAATGAACTTTTGAAGACTGCAGACCCCTAACTGGGGAAGTCAGAAGACCACTTGTATAAGAGTTGCTTGAGTGTATTTAAAAAAAAAAAAAAAAAACAGGTTCCTAGGCCTCACCTAAAATCCACTGAATGAGAATTTCTGGGGCTGGGGCTCAGGAATACGCATTGACGCCAAGTCCCGGGATAACCCTTAGGCATTCTAACCTTTGAGAACTATTGCTTTAAAGCCTGGAATGGCTCAGCTATGAAGCTATAAATCTGGAGCAATGTGACTACACATTGCCCTCCATGGTGTTATTCTTGACTAAATGACAAAGACTCTACAAGTTGTATTGCAGGGAATTACCGCATCTCAAAAATTGCTGTACTGGTGGTGCGGAATAATCTTAGGGTAAGACCAACCTGTGACAGCTTGCTGGCAGAAGGAGGGGAAATCTTGAGATGGGGAAGAAAGATTGGAAATTGAGGTGTACACACGAGGGGGTCCCTTATGGAGATTTTAAGTTTTAATTGCTTTTCCCTTTGGACGCTGGGAATAGTTGTGTTTGATGTCCAGGCTTAATTATTCCCTGGTTAACTCACGCACTTCAGTGAAGTCTGTTACACACATACAGTGGACTTTACATAGCGTCATAGGGGAAGTTAGGGGCAGACTAGCAAAAGGAAGAGTGGCTTCCCTAGAACCACCCACTGCAGAGGCCAGCATGTATAGACAGCATTCATTACAGGCTGAAGGTTACAGAAGTCCAGGCAGGGGCAGTTGGTGGCGCCACGGCACGGTGGGGAGAAGAACGTGACAAGGACAACAACCGTCAATTGCCACTGTCTCTACTCCTGTTTTTATTTTGTCTTTAACCAACTCCAAACAGATTTTTATGTCTACTACCCCTAAAACTGCTCTTGCTGAGGTCTCCAGTGACATCTAACTGCCAGATTCATTGATAGATTCAAAGATCTCCTCTTTGACCTACCCATAGGCATTTGACACAGTTGACCATTTGCTTGTTGGAAACCTCTTACCTTGACTTCTAGCTCAGCGTTCGATCTTGGTTTCCCTGCTGCCTCACTGGGGGCTCCTTTTAAATCTCTGTTACTCATTCTTTCTCAACATTGATGGGACCCAGGACCCAGTACTTGGATATTTTCTCTTCATTCCCTTTACTCAACCCATGGATGGATGACTCCCTATATATTTATCTCCAGCTCCAACTTCTTCTCACCTGTAAGTCCAACTGTTAACTGGCCATCTCCACTGGGATGTGAAATGATGCTAACTTAACATGTCCAAGTCAGACTTGTCTTTCCCCTTGCTGCTGCTCGACACCTGCTTCTTCTAGGCCTTCCCCATGTCTCTAACTGCTTGGGTCCAAAGACTTGGAGTTATCCCTTACTCTCTTTCCTCACAGTCCATACCCAGTCCAGTAAGAAACCCTGATGGCTCTACACCAGCAGACTATAGCCGAGATCTGCCTGCCTCTCACCATTACCACCCTGGCTCAAACCACTATTATCTCTCATCTGGATTTTTGCAATAGATCTAGACAAAATCTAACTTTCCCTGTGCTTCCAACTGTACCCTCTGTGCAGTAAAGGATTAACTCAGCAGGTCTGGGTTGTCCAAACCCTGTACATTTCAAAGAAAGTTTGGCCCTTGTCTGGCTCCTGGGAAATAACTTCTATGATTTTGGAATATCCAGCCCCAAAGAGGTTATTTCCCAGGAGCCAGACAAGGGCCAAAATTGTTTATTGTAGCAAAATATATATAACATAAAATTTACCATTTAAATCATTTTTAAGTGTAAAATTCAATGGCATTGAGTACATTTACAATGTTATGCAACCATCACCACTATCCATCTCCAGAGCTTTTTCATCTTCCCAAACTGAAACTCTGCACCTATTACACAACACCCCTTTCCCCTTCCCTTCAGCCCCTAGTAACTTCTATTTTCCTATCTGTCTCTATGAATCTACCTATTCTAGGTCGCTTATATAAGTGGAACCATACAATATTTGTCCTTTTGTGTCTGCCTTATTTAACAGCATAATGTTTTTAAGCTTCGTCTATGGTATAGCATTTATCAAAATTTTATTTCTTTATGGCTTAATTCCATTGTATGCATAGACTAGATTTTTAAAAATCCATTGATCTACTCATGGACGTTTAGTTTGTTTTCACCATTTGGTTATTGTGAGTAATGCTGCTGTGAACAGTGGTGTACAAGTATCTGAGTCCTTGTTTTCAATTCTTTTCATGTATACCTAGGAGCAGAATTGCTGGGTCATGTGGAAATTCTGTGTTTAACTTTTTGAAGAATAGCCCGACTATTTTCCACTGTGGCTGCAATATTTTACGTTCTCACCAGCAATGCACTAGGGTTATAATTCTCTACATCCTCACCATTGCTTGTTATTTTCAATATTTTTTTTTGATAATAGCCTTCTTAATGGGTGTGAAGTGGTATTTCATTGTGGGTCACGAAGTCTTTTACCTCATTACCTTGCACCTGAATTGACAAAGTAGTCTTTGGGTCTATACCTGCCCTCCCCATTTGCCTTCCTTACTGCATTTGACTATTGTTGTTTATGAATCTTTGTAAAACGCCTCTTGTAATAGGTCGTCTTGGTATCTCCCTTCTCTCTGCACTATCATGTCAACACTCTCCTGCTTGGAACACAATTTTCTGTCTACCCAAAGTCCCTTCCCCACATAAGTATTCCTTAAATATTTTCTGAGGAAATGAATTCATGGACTTGTTAACAAAGACTCTTTCCCGAGGAGACTTAGAGTCTAGTATACACTTTTAAAAGGAATAAGAGTCATAAGAGAGACCCAGATAAAGGGGAATCAGAACAGAAGGGATTCATGGAGGAGAATGGGAATTTGAAGAATGAGTAGGGCTTCAGGGGGAAGAGAGAAAGGACCTATCAACAAAAGAGAACATAGTGTGTGTCTTTTTTGGCTGAATCCTAAGGTATGCAAGAAAGGAACATGCTCTAACTTAAAAAGGAGAGGCACCGGGTTCTGAAAGACTTGAATGCCATGGTTAGGAGTTTGGAATTCATTTAGTAATTAATCAGGACTTAAAGTTTTTAAGAGAGTCCTTGAATTGTGATTTTTTTTAACTGGGGTATAGTTGTTTTACAATGTTGTGTTAGTTTCTACTGTACAGTGAAGTGGAGTTCCCTGTGCTATACAGCAGGTTTAGTTATCTAGTTCTGAAGTAGCAAAGAGGTGTTTGAAGGATGATTTGGATTTTAGCAATTACTATTAAGCAATTTATAACCTTTGAGAATATAGTTTATATTCACTGGAGGAGGTAAGGAGGAATAACATATCAGAGAATTGAGCAGGGAATGGGAGGCTCCTCTTTCAAGACAATTAGCAATAAAGGACAGGGGGATAGTAGAAGAGCTGGAGAGAGAAGGGTTTTTTAAAAATGGGAAAACAAGAGTAGCAGCCCAGCTGACAGCCCTGGTCTCTGTAATGTGCACATGGGAGACTTAGCATTTTCTATGGTTTTGTTGTTGTTGTTCTTTTTTTTTGTTTTTTTAATGGCAGCTAAAGGTGTACAGATAATGTTAAATTAATGTTTTTAGTTTTTTTAAGGTGTACATTTTCAGTTCATTTAGAGCATGCAAATCTTTTTTTTAAACATCTTTATTGGAGTATAATTGCTTTACAATGGTGTATAATTTGCTTGTTGGAAACCTCTTACCTTGACTTCTAGCTCAGCGTTCGATCTTGGTTTCCCTGCTGCCTCACTGGGGGCTCCTTTTAAATCTCTGTTACTCATTCTTTCTCAACATTGATGGGACCCAGGACCCAGTACTTGGATATTTTCTCTTCATTCCCTTTACTCAACCCATGGATGGATGACTCCCTATATATTTATCTCCAGCTCCAACTTCTTCTCACCTGTAAGTCCAACTGTTAACTGGCCATCTCCACTGGGATGTGAAATGATGCTAACTTAACATGTCCAAGTCAGACTTGTCTTTCCCCTTGCTGCTGCTCGACACCTGCTTCTTCTAGGCCTTCCCCATGTCTCTAACTGCTTGGGTCCAAAGACTTGGAGTTATCCCTTACTCTCTTTCCTCACAGTCCATACCCAGTCCAGTAAGAAACCCTGATGGCTCTACACCAGCAGACTATAGCCGAGATCTGCCTGCCTCTCACCATTACCACCCTGGCTCAAACCACTATTATCTCTCATCCGGATTTTTGCAATAGATCTAGACAAAATCTAACTTTCCCTGTGCTTCCAACTGTACCCTCTGTGCAGTAAAGGATTAACTCAGCAGGTCTGGGTTGTCCAAACCCTGTACATTTCAAAGAAAGTTTGGCCCTTGTCTGGCTCCTGGGAAATAACTTCTATGATTTTGGAATATCCAGCCCCAAAGAGGTTATTTCCCAGGAGCCAGACAAGGGCCAAAATTGTTTATTGTAGCAAAATATATATAACATAAAATTTACCATTTAAATCATTTTTAAGTGTAAAATTCAATGGCATTGAGTACATTTACAAAAATTTTAGCCTGCACCGTGCAGCATGCGGGACCTTAGTTCCCGACCATGGATTGAACCCAAGCCCCCTGCAGTGGAAGCGCAGAGTCTTAACCGCTAGACCACCAGGGAAGTCCCAAATCTGGTATTTTTAATCAAATAAAACATTTATGAAATGGGTTTTCTCCTAATTCTGGATTCATCATGACTTTACAATACCAACTAATTCTGATATTTACAATATTTGTCCAAACTTAGAATTTTGCAAATACTGGGTTATTATCAGTGTTTTTAAAATAAACTTAGCATGCAAAATATGAACTTTTTAACGTTGGCACCTAAATTATACATGGAATATATGTTTGTAGTATTTCAAAATTCATATAACTTATTTGGAAGATATAACTTCTAGACTAAAACTTAATAGATTTTCCATTTTATCAACTGGAGTACTTTATCTTAGTTTGTTTTTCAGTGCACATTTCTAATTTTTTGTTCATTTAACCTGCCAATTGTTATTTTTCATGGTAAAGTAGATTTTAGTATTTGCTTTTTTTTTTTTAATTTTGGCACCTTTTAAATTGGCACATTCTTAAAGTATTTTTCTTCCTTGATTAAAAGCTTGTGTGTGTTTAATCACATCAACTTTACCAATGAAACTAAGCCATACTGTTCTTGAGCCAATTAAGAAAATTGCATTTTTTAAATGTAACATTTTGGAGGGATGAACGCATCACATGACTTATTCGATCTAGACTGAAAGAAACTGCCTTAAGGAATTAATTGGAAGTTTTAGTACTGTCTGAAAGGCAAGAGGGAAGGCAAATCGGTAATAAGTTAAAAAAGAGGGAAAAAGAGAGCAGTTTTGTTTAAAGTAGAAAAGTCTGGTTGTTCTAGAATGTGAAAGAAGACAGTAAAAGCAAATTTGGGGTGCACAGTGAGTTGTAGAAAGTGAAGTTTATTTCCCTGCAAATAATAAGTTTGTAAAGAAGCAATGAAAATGTACTGAAAATTTGAAAGTATTTGATCAGTTTTGATGGATTTATTCATAAGATGGAGAAGATGCTGGTGAATACTGTAAAATATTACATGGGTGAAATGTAGAAAGAGTGAAATTACAGTATAATTTTTTTAATTAAAATAACAGTGACATCATAGTCTTTAAAATGATCTTTTAAATGGGGGTGAAGTGGACCAAAAACCCCTGACCCTGGCTGATTTGCAGTTAGTGATATACTCAAGTACGTGTTGAATATTCATGTGAAATATATTTGGCCAGTGGAAATGAAAATTGGAAAAGACTGTAAATAGATCAACCCAAATGAATTCTCTGACTAAATGAATCATACAGTTAAACAAACAAAAAGCAGGTGCAGAAAGAAAAATGGAGAAACCTGATTTGGGGTGTTAGAATGGGGGGGAGGAACAATGGGAAGGGGAGGGAAAGTAAGAATGAGGAAGTGGGGGGAGGGAGGGTATATCCTGAGGCTCCTTCCTCAGAGAATGGCGAGATGAAAATGTTACTGAACCAAACTTGGGTCTCCTTTCCCAAGCACAGTAAAGCCAATCTACTGACCCCAGATTGTGGGTCGTGGTGAAGGAAAGTGCAGCCTTTATTGCAGGTGCCAAGCAAGGAGTCCAGGCAGCTAGTGGTGAAAAGGCCTGAAGTCTCTGAAGGCTTTCAGGGAAAGGTGTTTGTTTGTTTGTTTGTTTGCCACATTGCCTGGCTTGTGAGATTTAGTTCCCTGACCAGGGATTGAACCCAGGCCCTCAGCAGTGAGAGTGTGGGCAGAGTCCTAACCACTGGACCACCAGGGAAGTCCCAGGGAGACGTTTTTAAAGACAGGGTGAGGGAGGGGGATTGTGGGGTGTGTGATCTGCTCCTGGACATTCTTCTGATTGGTTGGTGGCGAGGTAATTGGGAGTCAGCATCATCAACCTTCTGGTTCCAACCCATCTGGGGTCTATGTGCTTGTGGTCAGCATGCAGTTAACTTCTTCTACCTGGTGGGGTTTCAGTATCTGCAAAACAGTTCAAAGGACTTGGCTCAGAATATTATCTATAGCCCTTGAGGAGGAACTAAACGTCCTTGACTTTGTTTAATGGTTAAACCATTATTATTTTGTCTTGCTTGGCTGTTTTCCTTTCTTTCTGTATATTCTCACTTCTCTGATTACATTTACTCCTTGGAACTTGGGGAAGGCCTAGGAGGCTGAAGTTTTCCTACAGTAAGGAGGCAGGTGGAGGATGTGGGGGGTAGGAGGTGGTCTGTTCTGGGAAGGCCCCCCAGGGTCCTGCTTGGTTATAGACATGATAGCTAGATAGATCCTGGGAGTCCTGGAGGAGAGAATTCAGGGAGTTCTGTTCGATGGCCTTGATCTTAGGGATGTAGGAAGAGGCAAGGCCATTGTCTTCCTGAGATGTGGGAGGAGGTTAGGCTAGTGGTTTGAGCAGGGGAAACAAGGTTCATATGAATGCAGTGGATGAGTGGCAGGGAACCAGGGGGAAGCAACGTGAATGCACTTCAGGTGTTTCTTGAAAAGTGCTGGAGAAGCGGGGGGCAGGAGGTCAGTGGTGTGGGTAGAAGAGTACACATTGGAACCTTTCTTTACCTTTAGAAAGTGCAGGGCTCAGGTCGGGGGAGCCTATTTGGAGCCCTTCCCCGCCCCATACTCTCAGCGTACTCAGGTGTTGCCTCCGTCACCTCCAGGCACATGCACAGGTGAGGGTGGTCACACTGCCCCAGGCGGGGTGCGCCATCAGCATGCTGGGCCCTGAGATCCACTTCATCCCATTAAAATCACCTGCTTGAGACACAGCTCACACAATTTTGGCTTTATATCCCCTCCCCTCTGAATTTACTCTGTGATCTCAGAAACAAAGCATAGAAGAAAAAAGGAAAAGAAAAGAAGAAAGAAAAAGAAATCACCATCCACATAATCCTTATCAGAAAATTTCAGAGTTATCACCACGCCTGCTCCAGGCAGACTTCTGTTATCTGGCTTAGAAGCAGGGCTGGGACTTGGCAGGGAGAGCACGCCAGGGGAAGCAGATCTAAGAGGGAAGGTGGCTTGTCTAACTCCAGTACCCTTTCCTGATGAAGCGATGACTTCTATGAAGTCATTTTCTCACAAAGTCACAGTGTCCTTAGGCTGCGGTCCCATATTTTGTCTCCATTGCCTTCATCCTATCTCTCCTTTTTCTTAACCAATCAAAATTCTCCAGGCTCCGTGATGCAACGTTCACCTCAATTAAGAAGATAGTTATGCTGTTTGGTCCTTGGTTTGATTTCAGAAAATTAGGCAGACATTTATGGAGATGCTCCCGTGGGCAGGCACGGGGTCTAGTGCTGTGAGCAAGACAGGGCTGAGCAAGAAGACACAATGTAGGGAAAGAGGCCGAGCCTGGCGAATGTGGGGGCCCAGCAGGAGCGGGACAGCGGCGTGGGGACAGGGTCTGGGAGATTTCTTCCAGCTGGGAGGGCTTGGGAACGAGTGAGTGGAGGCTGACTTTAGAACTCGGCCTGCAGGGTTTAAGGGACGAGGCAGATTTGGACC
This sequence comes from Neophocaena asiaeorientalis asiaeorientalis, assembly GCF_003031525.2. NCBI lineage: Eukaryota > Metazoa > Chordata > Mammalia > Artiodactyla > Phocoenidae > Neophocaena > Neophocaena asiaeorientalis. The sequence continues at coordinate 3,693,580 of NW_020174429.1, forward strand.
AGATTCTAGAGAGAAGGGGGTGGAGTCTCCGTGGTGGAAGAAACCAGGTGAGCAGACGCGTGGGTTGGGGATGGGAAAGGGAGCAAGCCAGGAACAGCCTGGGTTGCAGTAAAAGCGGTGTGAGCAGGGGTACGTGTACCCTCGACTTGCTTGCTCTGCTCAGGAGTTTGGAATTCTTTTGTGGGCAGCTGAAAGCCTTTGAAGGCTGCCTGTTCATTGCAAAAGCTTTCTCATTTATTTGCCTGTTTGCAATTCAATCTGTGTTTCCCAGTTTCATCTGTTAAAAAGGAAAATCTGGACCTTCTGGGCTGCTCTGAAGTCATTTTTGAATCCTGTGCTTTCCGCTCTCCCCTCTTTATCTACGTCCCGCTGCCTTGCTTGGCCCCTCGTGATTGCCTGTCAGCACTATCTACACACAGCAGTTTCGTGTGCTTTGCTGCTTTTGAGAGTCCAGGATCACATTTTGCCAATTTTCAGTTTTAATAAGTTTTCTTACGTTTGCAAGGCTGTCCTTAGGAACAAAAATATATACATGTAACGAGCCACAGATGGCATCCTAAATGTTGTTACATTACAGCTGAGATGCAAACATTCAGAAACACAGCAAACGTCTCATTTCCTCAGACTTTTGGCCCTAAAACCACTTTATTTTTATATGTTTATTTATTTTAAAAAATTGAAGTACAGTTGATTTACAATATTGTGTTAATTACTGCTGTACAGCAAAGTGATTCAGTTATACATATATATGCACATTCTTTTCAAAATTTCTTTTCCATTATGGTTTACCATAGGATATTGAATATAGTTTTCTGTGCTATACAGTAGGATCTTGTTGTTTATCCATTCTATATATGAAAGCTTACATCTGCTAACCCCAATCTCCCACTCCATCCCTCCCCCAGCCCCGTCCCCCTTGGCAATCACCAGTCTGTTCTCTATGCCTGTGATTCTATTTCTGTTTCATAGATAGGTTCATTTGTGTCATATTTTAGATTCCACATGTGATCTCATATGGTATTTATCTTTCTGTTTCTGACTTACCACTTTAAATAAAAGTTGACAGGTAAGAAAATGAGAAGGAAGATCTTGATCCTTAGAATTTTTGCTTAGTAAGCTCAGTGATGGAAGTTCTGGAGAATTCTTGTGGCACTTAGTAGGTGCTCAGTTAAACACTGTTAGTTCTGAGAGAAGATTTCATGGTTAGATGGAAGGCACCAGGAGGTTTCCCTCCCATACTGGGATCCCTCATTTAGTCCCAGTATTTCACAGTTCAGTGCGTTGTTTTTAATGAAAAAGGGCAAGCCATCTAATTGATTAATCAAAGGGAATGGTTTGGTAAATATAGCACATCCCCTTGAGAACGCTTATGTCATTTTAAAAATGGTGATTACTAAAACAGTTATGAAATATGATAATGTAATATTAAGAGGAGAAAAGCAGAATGTAAAGTTGCATATTACCGGGGGTTTAAACATTTTAAAAATGAGATGTGTCGGGCTTCCCTGGTTGCGCAGTGGTTGAGAGTCCGCCTGCCGATGCAGGGGACGTGGGTCTGTGCCCTGGTCCGGGAAGATCCCACATGCCACGGAGTGGCTGGGCCCGTGAGCCATGGCTGCTGCGCCTGCGTGTCCGGAGCCTGTGCTCCGCAACGGGAGAGGCCACACAGAAGGCTGGATCCAATGACTGGTCAACGGTGGTCCTCCAACCAGATGCAGGATTGTAGGCTAAATCTGAAACTAAGTGAGCAATAAACATACCTGAGTATAAATATCTTTTCAAAAGAGACCCATGTTAGGTAAACAGTGTCGTTTACCTGCATCCAGGTATCAAGTAAACTGAATTTGCTTGCTAGCTACTTCCTTCTCCATTTCTTTGTCTTTCCAAATACTTTCCATTTGGGTTGTTTCCTCTAAAATTGGTGCAGATGATCTTTCCCATCAAATTAATGTTGTTTACGTATCTCCTAAAAAATACAGATGCCCCTGGTTAGGTCCACTGCTGCCCATGGCCTAGAGCTTTCTCAGAATAGTGAATTATATGTCTGTGACTGGTATTAATAGATGAACTCATCTACATTAGGACTTGTGGCTGCCTCTTTCCCTGTGTCTGGGGATGGAAGGAACTGGCAGTAGTGAGTGATCACCTGGCTTTCACAGATGCACAGAATCTGGAAGGTAACTTAGGTAGATGAGTGGGTGCTGGGTTTATGGTGGAGGACCCTACCATACTGTCATGAAGTCGCTTGCACATTGTGTGAAGATCTAGAAATCCCGCTGTTTAAAAAAGAGAGAGAAGGAAGTGGCCACCAATTTCTGGGGCTTTGAGCGTCCTGCATGAGGGGCATTACTGGATATTTTTACTTTCTTCAAAGAAAGGTAATTATTTCAGCGCTTCCTCTTCTCTGGTGCTCAGCCCTTATTTTCTTCTCCCCCTTTTTAACCCTCCGGCACTTTCCTGCCATCATAGTTGTGGACTGTGCTCTCTTGATGACGCCTCTAACCTAGAGCTCTTGGGGTGCAGCTACGGCTTGCTTGGCCGCCCTCCTTTACTGCGCTCACTCAGCAATGTCAGTTCAGGGCAAGCAGAGCAACAAAGCAAACGCCCTCTCAACTCTCCTTTGCTCCTGCTCTGCCCTGGTGGAGTTGAAATCTCACCCTTTCCAGAGAGGTCCAGCCTGAGAAATTATTTAAAAATCTGCTTAAATAAGCCGATCTTTTTCCCGCCTGCTCCACCCATATACACCTCTCCTTATCTGAAGGGCACACCTCCGTGTGTGGGCGTCGTAACCTCTGAAATGTTGCTGTTAAATGGTGAAATGCCTGCAGTTGAGACTTGGCTAACTATTTGCCTTCCTTTCTTCCTGACCCATCACCTCCTACTCTGGGACCCCAAGGGATCATGCAAGAAGGCAAACTGGATGGTTCTAGAGACGATCTGGTACCGTTTTCTAGATGAGGAAACTGATGCCCACAGATCATAGATCTGCTCCAGATCACAGATCTATAATGCAAGTGACAGCTATGGGACGACACCCCAGATCACTTCCGTCCCAATATGGCAGCCTTTTCATTACATTGTTATGCTTACATGAGTGACTTCCTTAATCCCATGAACTTCTAAGATGCTCTGCAGGAAAAGCCACGTTTCCTTCATAGCTTGTCCAAATACCATCTTTTTCACAACGCTTTTATAGATGGACCCAGTCATAGGAGAACTCTGCATCCTCCAATCTCCCTTGGCATTTTTTAAACCATGTGAAGCCTTTGTAGTCTACAGTACTGCCATCAATTAGGGTTAATTAGGTGCATGTCTTACCCTCTGCACTGGACTACAGGAGCTGCTTGAAGGCAGTAATTGTGTCTTTTTAATTATCGTTTGTCTCATAATGCTGGCACAGTGTTTGATACTCAATAAAGGTATGCTGCCCAAATGAAGGTGGGAATGAATGAATGAACAATGAACCCTTTGTTCCCTCTTGGATCGGGTGCTGTAAATCACAGTATGGTGAATCTCCGGGGACTGAGGGCTTTGTGAGTTATGGGGAAGTCTTTCTGACTCTCTGGCTGAGTGGGCAGTGATAACATTAAAACTGCAAATTTGGAGTAGCTAGCAGTTAGTAAATCACTGCTTTCGGAAGTACGTTCATATGGGCTCTTCATAAATAAATCAATGAAATTGCTGTCCCTCGCCGGTCAGGCAGGTCTGCCCCTCAACAGAGCAGGTTTCTGGTGTTCACGGGCTAGGATGTTGACTGCTGCTGAAAACGGTTCCAGCATCAGTGTCCCTGAACAGCTTGGGGCTTCTTGTCATCAGTTCTGCCTCTTGGAGACCCTTCCTTCCCAACTAGGAGAGGGCAGAAATAGCTCATTGTTTGGTCACGGTGGTGATGGCAATCTGGGGCAGCTGCCCCAACTTCAGGCCTTCCCTACACACGGCTGAACTTTTTATTTGACCTGGATTTCTTCCCTTGATAAGTTTTCTTATGGGGGATTCAGTGGCTTAGGGAGCTCGAAGACATGTCTCAATAAAGAAACTGCAGGAAGTTCTTCTGATAAGAAAAACCCTGAATTCTGGTCCATCTCAAAGAATAAGTGAATTTTGGGAACAATTAATTGGCTCCATATACCCTCCTCCCCATTAAAATATTTTTGCTTCTTTATCTTAGTCCTAAAGGCCAGGATCTCTGGATGTACAAGGTAACAATTAATTGAGCAGGAAGGCTGATTTAGATTCCTGAGCTAATAGGAGATGATGAGTGAAGATTCTCCGAGTTCCTTGTTTTTCCTTCACAATGTATTTTCCACAACAAATAATTATTGATTACCTAACATGTGTCAGGAGCCCTGACAGGCTTTGGGGACACAAACATGAAGTAGCTTTTGCTTTCAAGGATTTTATAATTTGAGAGGGTTGCAGATATGTACATTTGATAGGGGTGTGGAGGGAATAGCCCTGTGATGGAGACAGGGTAAAGGGCTCTGGGAAATGAGAGAGAAGCGTGCTGGCTTGGGGAAAAGTCACTCAACTGGGGCTTAAGGAGTGAGTAGGGTTTCATCAGAAGAGGGGGAAGGTTATTCCAGACAGCAGGAGCAACATGGAGAAAGGACTTGATGGCGAATTTAGGGCATCAGGACCGGCAACCATTCACCCACAGATCATTATCGATCAATCCACATAGCAGGTTCTGTGCTGACCACTGTGTCAGTCAGGTACATATGGAGCTGTCTCAGGCAGAGTCTCTGTCTTCCAGAAGCTCAGCATTCAGATGGAGGGTGAAAATGCTATGGAGAGAGTTGGGGGATAAGGTTGGAAGTTGGGCTGATAGACCGTGAGAGGCTCTGGCTCTGGACTAAGGAGTGTAGACTTTCATTGGCAATGTCTCAGCTTATGGTTTAAACCAAAAAAGTCCATTAATGAGGGACATATAGGTGTTTTCTTTTCTTTTTTTTTTTTGCTTTTGCAAACATTATTGTAATGAATAATTGTGTTCTTACGTTATTTCATGCATGTGAGTGCCTACCTGTAGGATCAGGTCCTAAATCAGAATCACTGGATCAAAGAGTGTGTACATTTGTAATTTTATCAATGCTCACAGTACATGAGATGCATTTCCATCCCTACTCATCAAACACACACACACACACACACACACACACACACACTTCACTCACTCACACTGTAATGAAGACAGTCTTTCATTTTATTCTCCAATAATTGCCACAGATGGCCAAGCTCCAGCTCTCTCTAAAGATACAAAGGCATGCATTTGGAATGGATGAAATTCTGTCCTGGACAGATCCAAGAATACTCTCTGTGTTCTACCTCCATTCAGATTTCTGTCCCATGGGGACCTGGATGAAGCATTGTGGGAAGAAGTGGTTGGCCTTCAGGCTGTTAGACTCAAAGGTCAGGAGTATCTCCATACACAACTGCTAGATGGGACTCTAAATAACTCACAATGGGTGGCTCATTGTTGAAGTCTTAAACTTTTGTGGATTTTTTCCCATATTTTCAGCTTATGCTACTTCTGGGGGAAATGATTGCTCTAAGTCTCATTTATCCTAAACTTTTAATCTTGGAGTGTGCGGGCCTATTTAATCATCTACCACGTCAATAATAGTTTATATATATTTGTCATTTTCATGGGATAATAAAAAGTTAGTAGCATATGATTACTTGGACATGTCACAGGAACTTCAAACTTAAATCTGTGTTTTTCAGGCCTCCTGCACCCACCCCCCCGCCACACACATGCAAGTGGAAGACAAGGCAGAAAGCTCTGGTTTCCAGGCATAAAGCCCATGCATACAAAATAAAAGATAACTGAAGTTTGGCCCAACTATCTCAATTGTCATCTCCATCCTCCCCCTGACTACACGGGGATGAGCTCTGACAAGAGACTGCCCATGTTAAGGGTGAAAGTACTTGATAAAGGCTTATAAGGAAGACTCTTACAGCTTTTAACAAAAATATGAAGGGCAAGTTGTACAGTTAAGTGGCAGGAAACTGAATTTGGCAGTAGTTTGTAGCCTCTGTATTAAAAAAATACACATTATATATGGGATTTAAAAAAATCAATCAAGCAAGAAACTTGCCTTTATTAAGGACCTGCCCTGCTGAGGCTCTATATTAGGCAGAATAGAAGGTAATAAATAAGTAAGAAAATAAGCAAATAAATAAATAAGTGAATAGTCAGGGTCCAGCTCTTTAAAAAATTAGGAAGGAGATGGCAAGATAAGGCAAACATACATGACCAGTTTAATGACCACTTGAGAGTTAACAGTATGAAGTTACCAATATATGAAACTCTCTTCAGTGCCAAGCAATTGGGCCTGAATGACTTCTACAGCTCTGAACTAATAGGATTAGAGTTCCCAGCTTGGAAGAGCTCATCACAGCTCAAGGAAAGTCCGTTAGAGAGCTAGGGTATGCCCTGCCCCTACTTCCTGTTCATCGACCTCCCATTCATTCATGTTCTTGTTGAACATTTCCTATATGCTTTGCATGTACATTTTGCATTGGTTCTCTCCTTAGCAGCCTTCAGGATACCTGCATCCTTTTTCCACACCTTGGGACTCCACTCAGGACAGCCCCACCTTCTGTGTATCCAGGGCTTCATGGTTTGTCACTTCTCATTCATCCCAGCAACCCAGTCCTGTGCTCTCAGTCCCCTTTGCTAGAGGATCAGTAAACTCCTTCAGGTCCTCAAAAAGTTATGGAGCTACCATATGGCCTAGCAATCCCACTCATAGGTGTATACCCAAAACAACATAAAACAAGAACTCAAACAGATACCTGTACATGAATATTCATAGCTGCACTATTGACAGTAGCTAATAGAAAGAAACAATCGAAATATTCACATGGATGCATGGTTAAACAAACTGTGGTATATCTATATGATGGAATGTTATTCAGCCATAAATAGGAATGAAATTCTGATACCTGCTATAACATAGATGAACTTTGAAATATTATGCTAAATGAAAGAAGCCAGACACCAAAGGTCACATATTATATGATTCCATTTATATGAAATATTCAGAATAGGTAAATCTGTAGAGACAGAAAGCAAATTGGTGGATGCCACCATTTGCAGGGAGTGGTAAATGGACATGACTTCTTAACAAAATTTGGGTTTTATTTTGAAGAGATAAAAATATTTTGGAACTAGTTAGAGGTGGTGGTTGCAGAGCATTGTGGGTATACTAAATGCCACTGAATTGTCCACTTTAAAAGGTCAATTTTATGTTATGTGAACTTTATTTCAATTTAATATTCAAAAAACAAAGCAAAACAAATGCCTCGTTCAGGAAACATGCTGTAGGTTAAGTGCTCTTCCTCCTGATATAATTGCTTTTAGGAGGAGTGGGTCACTGAAGAAACAAAATATTGATTCAGAAGGGTGAGTTTCAGGGTGTAGTTTAAGCAAATGAAAGTAATTCCTCAGATTAGTACAGAGCTTTATAGTTTACAAAAGTACCTTATGTCCAACACCTTATACACCTTTTAGAAAATTTCCCTCATATTTCCTCATCTTATCACCCCAAGTTCTCACTTCCTGTCACCTGGAATAATGTCACCCCACCTCTGTGTTTGAATCTGATCCATTCACTGAGGCCCACATCAAATGCCGTTTGTGAACCTCACTTGGAAATACAAGCACATTCTCGTTGCTCAGAGCACCTTAGCTGCCTTTTCTGATGTGCTTAAAAGGCCCTTTGGGGGCTTCTCTCATGGCGCAGTGGTTAAGAATCCGCCTGCCAATGCAGGGGACACGGGTTCAAGCCCTGGTCTGGGAAGATCCCACATGCCGTGGAGTAACTAAGCCTGTGCACCACAACTACTGAGCCTGTGCTCTGGAGCCTATGAGCCACAAATAATGAGCCCGTGTGCCACAACTACTGAAGCCTGTGTGCCTAGAGCCTGTGCTCCACAACAAAAGAAGCCACTGCAAAGAGAAGCCCCCGCATCGCTCCGAAGAGTAGCCCCCGCTCGCCGCAACTAGAGAAAGCCCACGCACAGCAACGAAGACCCAGTGCAGCCAAAAATAAATAAATAAAATAAATAAATTAATTAAAAGAAAATAAGGGGAAAGATCCCCTTCCCTTTAAAAAAAAAAAAGGCCCTTTGGGAAGCAGGTGGGTAATGAAAAGAAGGCTTAGCTCCAGACAGACAATGTGGTACGAGAGGGATTTTCTCAGTCCTTGGGGTCTGACTCTTCTCCTTAGGGTTTAAGACAGTCCCTGGTTATAAGCCAAGATCACTGATGCTGTCTTGGGCAGAGACGACACATATGCTCAGTAGGTAACTGATGTTTAGATGCTTTTTGTGAACAACATAATATTGAACAATGCTGGCGTTATTTATAATTTCAAGGTGTGATTTGAACTTATACTTTGAAGGGAGAGAGTTAGAAATCAAGTGATTAGTCAGAAATGGGTAGGTCATGGGGAACTTATTAAGCAGTTGGCTGGTAGAGCCTCTTGAGGGCAGGGACTCCCTGGTATATATCTGGTGCCTTCCATGGCACTTGGCGTATAGTAGGCCATTTAAACCTGTTGACTTAGATGGTACTGGCATGAAAACAGACACATAGATCGATGGAACAGAATAGAGAGCCCAGAAATAAACCCACGTACTCGTGGTCAATTAATCTACAACAAAGTAGGCAAAAATATACAATAGAGGAAAGATAGTCTCTTTAATAAGTGGTGCTGAAAAAACTGGACAGCTACATGTAAAAGAATGAAATTAGAATATTTTTTATCACCATATACAAAAATAAACTCAAAATGGATTAAAGACCTACCTAAATGTAGGACCAGAAACCATAAAACTCCTAGAAGAAAACATAGGCAGAATACTCTTTGATATAAATCATAGCAATATTTTTTTTGAATGTTTCTCCTAAAGCAAAGGAAATGAAAGCAAAAATAAACAAATGGGACCTAATTAAACTTAAAAGCTTTTGTATAACAAAGGAAACCATCCACAAAACGAAAAGAAAATCTACGGAATGGGAGAAAATATTTGCAAATGATATGACCAATAAAAGGTTAATATCCAAAATATATGAACAGCTCATACAACTCAACATCAAAAAACACAAACCAATTAAAAAGTGGACAGAAGACCTTAGTAGACATTTTTCCAAAGAAGATATACAGATGGGTAACATGCACATGAAAAGATGCTCAACATCTCTAATCATCAAAACCATAATGAGATATCCCCTCACACCTGTCAGAATGGGTAACATCAAAAGGACCACAAATAACAAATGTCAGCAAGGATGTGGAGAAAAGTGAACCCTCGTGCACTGTTTGTGGGAATGTAAATTGGTGCAGCCTCTGTGGAAAACGGTATGGAGGTTCCTTAAAAAACTAAAACTAAATATAGAGCTACCATATGATCCAGCAATTCCACTCCTGGGTATATATCTGAAGAAAATGAAAATACTAATTCAGAAAGACACATGCACCTCAATGTTCACAGCAGCACAATTTACAATAGCCAAGATATGGAAGCAACCTAAGTATCCATCAACAGATGAATGCATAAAGAAGATGTGGTATCTATATGTATATATATACCACACACACACACAGCAGGATACTACTCAGCTGTAAAAAGAATGAAATTTTGTCATTTGTAGCAACATGGATGGTCCTAGAGATTGATTATAATACCAAGTGAAGTAAGTCAGACAAAGACAAATATCATATGATATGACCTGTGGAATCTACAAAAATGATACAAATGAACTTATTTACAAAACAGAAATAGACTCACAGACATAGAAAACAAACTTATGGTTACCAAAGGGGAAAGGTTGGGGGAGGGGAAAATTGGGAATTTGGAATTAACAGATATACACTACTATATATAAAATAAACACCAAGGACCTGCTGTATAGCACAGGGAACTAAATTCAATATCTTGTAATAACCTATAATGGAAAAGAATCTAAAAAAGAATATGTATATATATATTTGGCTGAATCACTGTGGTGTATACCTGAAACATTGTAAATGAACTCTACGTCAATAAAAAATATAAATAAAAAATAAGTAAATCCATCTCTGGCACTCATTAGCTGTGTTTTCATGTAAATAAGGGAGATGGATAAACCCAACTTTATAGCTTAGTATTAGACACACTTAATAAGTTAGACACACTTAATAAGTGGCAACTGTTATTTATCCATCAAACAATGATCATACCTGAACAATGTGCAAAGCGCAACACAAGCAACTCCCCTGACAACTTAAAATCATACATTCTTGTGCTTTGGTCACATTAACCTGGCTGAGCATTCATTTAGTCATTCACCCAACAGCTCTTTATTGAACTCTTACTGTGTGTCAGGTACTGTTCTAGGAGCAGTGGGAAGCCACTGGAGGGTTGTTACAAGAGGAGCACTCAGATGAGTGTGTTACCGGGATCCCTCTGGTTTGCTGTGTGAAGAATGGCCTAGAGGCTGGCAAGATAGAATGATGGAGAACAAGAGAACGTTCCTTGCAGTTCTTTTTTTTTTTTAGAACTTTTAAAATCATTATTAGTATTTATTTTTATTTATTTCTTTTGTCTGTGTTGGGTCTTCGTCACTTCACGCGGGGTCTCTCTAATTGCGGTGAGAGGGGGTTTCTCTTCGTTGTGGTGTGCAGGCTTCTCATTGCGGTGGCTTCTCTTGTTGTGGAGCACAGGCTCTAGGTGTGCGGGCTTCAGTAGTTGTGGCACATGGGCTTCAGTAGTTGTGGCTCATGGGCTCTAGAGCGCAGGCTCAGTAGTTGTGGTGCGTGGGCTTAGTTGCTCTGTAGCATATGGGATCTTTCCGGACCAGGGCTCAAACCCATGTCCCCTGCATTGGCAGGCAGATTCTTAACCACTGTGCCACCAGGGAAGCCCTTGCAGTTGTCTTTATTAATGGAGAGAAGGCAGCTTAGGCTAGAGTGGAGGCAGTGGAGCCGGAGAGGAGATTTGAACTGTATATTGGAGGCTGAACAAAGAGGACTTGATGGGTTAGACATGGGTGGGGGTGAAGGAAAGGAAAGCATAGGTTTGTATCTCATGTAACGGGATGAGTGGAGCTGCAGTTTCCTGATAGGGTGGACGTTGTGGGAGGAGGAGACTTAGAAAGGAGTTCTGACAATCACAATTTAGATGTGATATTTTTGAGATGCCTATTGGCTATGGACAAGATTGGAGCTGTACACATCTATTTAAAAGTTGGTATAAAAGCTACTTAAAAACATGAGACTAGATGAGATCCCCTTAAAAGAGAAAGAGAAGAAAATAAGGGACTGAATTGTGAGAGGCTTCTATATTTAGTGATGGGGTAGGGAAGGAGCCCAGCATGTGTGCTCATGGAATTTAAGGGAGAGTTTTTAGTAGGAGGAGTGAACGTCTATCTATATCAGTTGCTGCTGAGAGAACTGAGTAAGATGAGAACAGAGAAAGGACCACTGAAACTGGCATCGTGGAGATCACTTGTGACTTGGTAAAGGACGTTGCAAATCAGTAAAGCGCGTGGGAATCCCAAGGGAATGGGTGGATGGACCAATGGGAGGTGTGGAAACGGAGCCGGTGTGGACCGCTCTCTCGAGTTTTCTGTGATGTTTAGTGATGTGGGCTGGAAGCTCGAGGCAGATGTGGAGCCTGGGGTGTTTTGCTTTGTTCAATGAAGAAAAAAACCCTGAAGCATGTTTGTCAGTTGGCAAGGAGGATCAAGAAGAGGGAGAGGGCTTCTCTGGTGGCGCAGTGGTTGAGAGTCCGCCTGCTGATGCAGGGGACACGGGTTTGTGCCCCGGTCCGGGAAGATCCCACATGCCGCGGAGCGGCTGGGCCCGTGAGCCATGGCTGCTGAGCCTGGGCGTCCGGAGCCTGTGCTCCGCAACGGGAGAGGCCACAACTGTGAGAGTTCCGCGTACCGAAAAAAAAAAAAAAAAAAAAGAGGGAGAGATTGATGCTTCAGAAGGGAGAGGCAATAGCTGCATGAGCAAAGCCCCTGAGAAGGTGAGCGAGCGACAGATGCAGCCCACGGGCACAGTGTTGTGTTTTGAGAAGCTATTTTGGAAAGATGGAGAAAACAGGTAGTGTCCATTTTGAGAGATTCTGGACATTAGAGTAAAAATTACTTGAGGGAAGTGAAATTTATGGACCATACCCCCCTAGCAGAATTTGGGGATAACCACACGTGCGTGCACACACACGCACACACCCTGTATAGACGTGTACAGTGCCTGGCACACACTAGGTGCATACTCCCTTTCTTTAAACAAAACGTGATCCTGCAAGTAGAGGTCAGCCGCCTCCCACTGTAAAATATTACAAGGAGATCTGATGCTTCTAGGCCTGAGGTGTAGGGAAGGGAGATGGAAACTTCTAGGAGGGGAAGAGTGTTAAAGGAGGAGAAGGAGTATGGGGCCAGGGAAAGAAAGCAGAAGGGGAGAAAGAGAAAAGACGGAGGAGCCAGGGAGAAAGGGGTGAGCAGCTGTGTCAGAGGCAGCCTGGGGCACCGGTGGCTTTGCCCTTGAACCAACTCAACTCCACGAGTCACAGGAAACAGCTGTAGCCAGCACAGGTGCAACGACGCAGCCCAGCCCGGCTCCTGCCCTGTGAGAAAGGAAGCGCAGTGACGGGGCCTCGCTATAATTAGCAGCCGGTGGTAGCCTAGAAAGCTGCTTGCTCTGAGGTTGGTGAGTTTCAGAGCCAGCACATGAGAGCAGGGGCGTGCAAATCGCCTGCGGGAACTCCGCGGGAGGCTGGCCTCTGAGTCAGTGTCTCTGCTGCCTTGGCTCTGAGAGCGCAGCGCTGCAGGCTGGTCGCGCTGGGCATGGCCCTGAAGCCAGCAAGGCTAATTGAGGGTGGAGGCGTGCAGAATTCCTGGACTATCACTTCTCTGTCTGGGCAGATGTCCTTCACGTCTGGCATTCTCCGGCTCCTGGGGCAGCCCCAGCCAGTGGGAGTGGCACTGCCTTGGCAGACACGGGAGACTGGCCTTGGCAGACACAGAGGGCGATGCTTTCCCAAGGCCCCGTCTCCTTGGAAAGTCTTTCTAGTGCTTTGGCACATCCATGCTGTTGTCTCCTGTGCCGGCCCATCTTTGGCTCTGCTGCTCGTCTACTGTCCCACGTGGGGGCATATTTTTAAAATCACTACAGTGAAATAGGGAGGGATCCCTTCCCAGAGCTTTTCTTTGCGTGTGTGTGTGTGTGTGTGTGTGCGCACGCGTGTGTGAGTTTGGAATTTTGGAGGGAAAAGGTAGAAGGCACAATTTGTTTTTGCTTCATTCTTCAGCAGTGAACCCAAATGTCCTCCTGCTGCTACTCAGTATCATATTAATTAAATCCAGCATGGGGCAGCCTCTATTTTGTCCTCCCAGCCCTGATGAGTGGTGTTCAAGGCAGAGCCCTGCCCTCTTTCTAAGGTAGGAGCTCCTTCCTCCCTCCCTGCCACCTGTGGAATCTTAAGAAAATTGTTTTGTATTGGGATATCATGTTAATTTCCTTGTAACTTTCCATCTCCAATCTTAGTTTTTTCCTCCGGTCACCCCAGATCTAGTTGACTTTCTCCTCCAAACAGGAGCCTTTCCTTTCTAATTGTGAAACAAATCATTATTTCCTGCCTGTTTTATCTTTTCTAGACTGATCATCCCAATTACTTTGACCACACATTAATTCACCAAATATTTGTTTCTGACCAGCTGAGTGCCTTTACTAGGCTAGGGACTGGGATGTATCCATTAGCAAAATGCAGCCCTGGGAACTGGAGGAACTCACATTTTTGTTTGTGGGAAAAATAGAAACATGTTGTAAAATTAGAATATGAGGTTATAAGAACTGTAATGGAGATTAAAAATTTCTATTGCCTCTTGAGGGCTCATCACACCCCAGTGCTAAGTGCATTGTGTACATTATCTTACTTAGAACTCAGGACAACATCATCTACTTATAGACAGGTCAAGTGCTCTGCCCAGATTCACAAGGCTGTTTAAGATGCCTGCCAACCTTAAATAGAAGGGCAGATTCAGGGTTTCAAACCACAGAGACAAATGCAAAGTTTCACCCTCAAGTTCATATAACACAAACAAGGATTTGGACTCAGGTCATCTGGTTGCAGAGCGCATGTGCTTGACCATGATGCCATCTTGCTTTCCTGGAGGGCTGTGGGGTTACCGAGGAAGCATAGATGTAAGAGTGTCCTTAGCAGGGCTACTGCCTCTGACCTGGGCTGCAGAGATGTTTTTTTTTTTTTTAATTATTTATTTATTTAAACATCTTTATTGGAGTATAATTGCTTTACAATGGTGTGTTAATTTCTGCTGTATAATGAATCAGCTATACATATACATATGTTCCCATATCTCTTCCCTCTTGCGTCTCCCTCCCTCCCACCCTCCCTATCCCACCCCTCTAGGTGGTCACAAAGCACTGAGCTGATCTCCCTGTGCTATGTGGCTGCTTCCCACTAGCTATGCAGAGATGTTTTTAGATACTCCCCAGGCAGGAAGCCTGATGTGCTAGCTCTGACCTTGCTGTGGTTCTTGGCACTGGACAGTCAGTTTCACGTTACTGACACCTCTGCTGCTCTGAATACATGCTTTCTTCCAGCTTTCTCTTCACACTGTAATAGGAGCTAGCATGCAAACTCGAGGCCACCCCATGCACCTCCAACAACGATTCATTCTTAGAGGAATCATCTTGCAAAGCCATCCTGGGAGCTATTGAATTAAATGCTGTCGCTTGGAAGGCAGCCTTTGTCCTGGAGAGGATGGGTGGAGCTTTATGCCATCCTCTGGCAGGCTTGTTCAAACCGTGTGGGGAGACTGGATTGTCCTGGGTGCTTCTGTGACATGACTGCCTGACACCTGTTCACGGTGCCCACTGTGAGCCGCACAGCGGGGGAACCTGACAGCTGTCTCCCTTCACCCCGCCCTTCCCTGACAGGCCCTGAGCAGTCAATTCTTGGCAGGGCTTGTCAGGGCTCTGCACGTTTGAGCATACCAACGAGTCCACATTCTCTTCCATTCTCCTGGCTCTAAGCAGCTTCTCTGATGATTGCATATTTCAGTATGGGGTTGTGTGTCTGCTTATTATTTCATTCTGGTTGGTGGTGTGACCCGTACTGAGCATGACATGCAGGAATAATTACTATTATCATCATTATTTTTAACATCAATTGTTCACCATTGAGACCAGCGGGCATCGTCAGGGAACAGAATTAGACCTGTTTCCTCCCCCCCCTCCCCCAGTCGGCTCTTCATTTAAATTAAACAGAGATTGCTCACCAGGAGGGGGTTAGGATGGTGGTGCTGGCGGGTGTTTGGTGCAGGAAGATATAATTCAATTTTTTTTCTCTGTTTTTTGGGGGGCAGATATTAACCCTTGTATTTCTCCCTTCTGATTTCAATGATTTTTCTCTTTTAATAAAAACCCACAATAATAATTATATTATGTAGAATTTGGACCTCTCAGGTGACATTTTTGTAATTATTTCATAACTCTGGGCAAACCAAAATTCATTAAATTTGAATTCACACCTGCAAGAGATAGGGGGAAAATGCCTAAGTGGTCTTGGGAGAGCCTGGGCTGCTGGGGGTCAGAAACTGCTGCTCTGAATCTTGTTTGCTTTTCTCCTGAGCAAGTATCTCTCATGATTTCTTTGTTTATAAAGACGTTTATGTCTCCCTCTGTTCCTTGCCTCCTTTCTGTGAACTGCTGTCCCCACCCCAAGCAACAGTTCTAGGGGAATCTTCCCAAATTAGCAGTTTTAACCACACCACCCCCTTTCTCAAAATTCTTCACCCTTTCCCCACTGGGCTGCCCCCTCAGAGCTCAGGGTTTCTAAGTTTTTATGGATCTGCTTCCCTCCCATCTCTTTAGCCTCACATTGTACTCTTTGGTCTCAAAAGCTCCATTTCCTCAACAGCCCACAAGCTCATCCTGCTTCCCTCTGCCTGGGGCCCTGGTCATGTCACTTCTGCTGCCTACAATCACTTCCCTTCCCCTCCACTCATCCACCGCCACCCAGTGGCCGGGCCTGCCCTTCTGGAGGCCTTTCCTGGTGCCTCAGGGTTCTCAGCCTCCTTTGAACACCTCTGGTAACTTATGGTGGGTGATGGGTGTGTTGTGTCCACATTCCTCTGTTGAAGCTCTAACCCCCAGCAGAATGTGACTGCATATGAAGATAAGGTCTTTAAAGAGGCTGTAAAGTTAAAACAAAGCCCTTAGGGTGGGCCCTAATCCAATCTGACTAGTGTCCTTACAAGAAGAGGAATTTTGGACACAAAGAGAGAACTCAGGGTGCGTGGGCACAGAAAGAAGATCACGTGAGGACACAGTGAGGAGGTGGCATGGGCAAGTCATGGAGACAGAGGCCACAGGAGACACCAACCCTGCCTCCAGCTCAGACTTCTAGCTTCCAGAACGATGAGACAGTAAAGCTCTGCTGTTCAGGCCACCCAGGCCGAGGTATTTGGTTGTGGCAACCCGAGTGGACTAACACATGGTGGGAGCTTGTATTACAGTCCTCGTTATTCTCTCTTCCCTTCCTTTTATGAGGATGTGCGTCCTTGCTCTTGCCCATGACTGTGGCGCCCTCCCTACGCTCCTGGGAGAAGTGGACAGGCTGGCTGTTGGACTTGGCCATGTGACTCACTTGACCCATGTGTTTAGAGGGGACGCAGTGTGTGCTGTGTCCAGCAAGAGCTCTAAGGTCCACCGTGTGGTTGCCTCTTGCCCTTTTTCCTCACTGAAGGAACAGCATGTCCTGGATGGTTGCTGCTCCTTTGGCCTGGGCCCTGGAATGTGAAGACACATGGAGTAGAGCCAGAGACACTCCCAGCAGTAGCTGGCATGGGACAGGAGTGAAATTAACTCTTGTTGTAAGATTTGGGGCTTGTTATTGTAGCAAAGCTAACACATAGTTTATACCACAATTTGTTCTTTAATAATAAGAAGTTGTTATTACATGTGCCATATTATCTTTTCTGGGAAGGCTTCCTGAACCCCCAAGCCCCTCATACATGCTCTGTTATATCTCTATGCAATCACCCATCGTCACTGTACTCATGAATACAGTAAATATTTAATGAGCATCTACTTTGCACCAGACATTTACCTGGTGTATTTCTCTCTTAACTCTCTTGTCTTCTCCACTAGACCACGAGCTGCTTTAGGTCAAGAACTTGTCCTTATTCACCACTGTATTCCAGTGCCCAGCAGGGTGACTGGCACATGGTATTACTCAATAAAGATCTGTTAAATAAATAAATGACTCTGCATGAGTCTGGACAATTGGATTATAAGATCTTTCAAGGCTGGTGCTTGTTTTCACCATCTTCTGTGCTCTTCCCCAAATCTGCCACAGAGCTAAGCATGGAGTAGTAGGTCATTAGAACCTAACTCACCTATTGGGACTGAGTCAGACTTGTCACTTCTTTGGGATCCTGACTACTTATAGAATGGGAATATTCTGATACCCACAGAGATGGGTAATAATGTTTGTGAAGACACATCGTAAGGGGTAATGCATTATCCACACCTCCTCTATTTTTGCAGTTATGATCTGTCAGTGCTCTCCTGGAAATGGACAGTTATAGCCCTCGGGAGAACATAAATGTGTACTCTTGGAATGAAACTTTTCGTGATTCCAGGTAGGGAGGTACCATGTGGCCCTAGAGGCTCAGAATCCCAAACCTGCAGATTCCGGAGTGTGTATTTCTCTAGTCATCAATCTCAATGGGCTAGCAGCAGCCTCCCATTGAACTCCAAGGAATCCTGGGAGCAGAAACCAGATTTTCAAAACAGGAAATATGTTTGAAGGGAAGAGGAAGGCTAGTGGCCACTTCCATTGAGGAAAACGTATGTTTAGTTTGAAGCCCAGCCATAGACTGGTTTCTTTCCCCTCATCACTGCCCCCACCCCCTACCAGCCTCTCCCCACCTCCTCTCCATCACCTGACCGAAAGACACAGGACAGCTTCTATGGGACAGGACAGTGCAGAGGAAAGGAGCCTGAACCCAGTCGGGACACTTGGGTTTGAGTTTAACTAGTTATTGCTTTATTAAATGAGCTGGACCTGGTGGGGTGCAAGCCGGAAGCTGCTTTATTCCAAGCAAAGCCTTTTCCCTCTACCAGTCTTCCCTTGATGGGGTCATGGGGAGGTCCAAGAGCTTTTCCCGTCACTGTGCAGAGTTCCGGGCAATGTAATATCAAAACTCTAAACTCTTATCCAATTTAAACATTTTTCTCCCTCAGCCAGGGCCTATCTCAGCTTGTAAAACCTGAGTATGGAAGCAGGTTGTGGTCAGCCTCTTCTCTCTTCTTCTTCCCCCTCCTCCCTCACTTGGTTGTCACCTTTGGCCCCTCCAGGTTCGCAGGGAGGAGAGATTGTACGGTGGTCATTAGATGCTGGTGACCTCCGATCATGCTGGGTTCCAAATGCAGGTTTTTTCTCTCATAAGGGTTGTGTAACCAGCCTCCAATGACCCCTACCTCCTGACATTACATTCTTGTGTGGTACCACCTCCTTTCCTCCATTGTACCCCGGTTGGTCTGTGTGACCAATAGAATATGGCAGGAGTGATGGTGTCACTTTTGAGCTTAGGTAATAAAAAACACTGTGGCTTCTGTTTTGCCATCTCATTAGCCCCGAAAGAAGTGCACTGTCTTGTGAGGAGCCCTGTCAAAGACCCACATGCTGAGGAACTTGGGCTTTCAGTCAACAGCCAGTGAGGAACTGAGGCCTCTTTCCAACAGCCTCATGAGTGCATTTGGAAGTGGACCTTCCAGCCTAGTCAAACTACCAGATGAAATTGCAGCCCAGCTGACATCTTAACCCCAACCTTGTGAGAGACTCTGAGGCACAACCATCCAGTTAAGCTTCTACCAGTTTCCTGACCCTCAGAAACAGCATCAGATAATAGAGTTTGCTGTTTCAAGCCACTACATTTTGTCTATTCTTTCTCTGTTTGACTCCTGTCTCCCTCAGGTGCCATCCCTATGGC
Source organism: Neophocaena asiaeorientalis asiaeorientalis (assembly GCF_003031525.2). Taxonomy (NCBI): domain Eukaryota; kingdom Metazoa; phylum Chordata; class Mammalia; order Artiodactyla; family Phocoenidae; genus Neophocaena; species Neophocaena asiaeorientalis. The sequence goes on from NW_020174429.1 coordinate 3,712,595, forward strand.
TTCTGGTGATGTGCTGCTTTTTTGGGATCTTTTAGCCCATCCATAGAGGAATCTCTCTCCTAAGGACCTGGTCTCACTTTTCTCTTCAGGAGACCACTCCTGTCCATGAGAGCATTCATGCCTCCCTGCCCTAAAAGAGCAGGTTTTCCCCAGTGTGGCCCTGTTTGCACACCTCCACAACTTCACTCCTTCAGACTTTGTAGGATTCAAATTGTATTCTGGTCCCTGTGTCTCCCAAGCCATGGGAAACACATGTCAACCTCTTGGATTATTCTTTAAAGGTCTTCCCTTTCCCAGGTGGAAAGCCCCACCCCCTTCCCATAAGAGTGTGTGTGTGTGTGTGTGTGTGTGTGTGTGTGTGTGTGTGTGAATACACAGTACATCAACTGCAACACTCTCTATATAAGAAATTCACACCTCCAGTGAATTCTCCAGTGCTGGGTTGTGGCAGAACTTTTTTTGCTCATTTCCTTTGTATGTCCTGCATGGTTGGTCCAGCACCTTGTTCTGGAATATGGGAGCACATGGCCTATGTTAAAATGCCAATTTGTTTCAGTCAGGAAATGTATGGTTTTCAGATCTGGCACTATCAAACTGTGTGATTTTAGGAATGTCATTTAACCTCTCTGAGCTACAGTTGAGGGTATATATATGTGTATGTGTGGAATCCTGATGATCTCTTCCAGCTAGAACATTCTCTTCTGTTTTATCCTTGCTCTGGGTCTTTACCCTTCTTACAAGGGGACACATATCTTCTGAGTCATAGCATCTCACTCTGGGGCCTGTGGCAGACTAAACAATGGCCCCCCAAGATGTCCATATCCTAATCCTTGGCCCTGTGAATATGCTAATTTAGGTGGCAAAAACAAAGACTTTATAGATGTGATTAATTTAACGATTGTGAGATAGAGAGAGTCACCTGGATTATCCAGGTGAGCCCAGTGTCATTGTAAAGGTCCTTACAAGAGGGAGGCAGGGGCTTCCCTGGTGGCGCAGTGGTTGAGAGTCCGCCTGCCGATGCAGGGGACGTGGGTTCGTGTCCTGGTCCAGGAAGATCCCACATGCCACGGAGCGGCTGGGCCCGTGAGCCATGGCCGCTGAGCCTGCGCGTCCGGAGCCTGTGCTCCGCAACCGGAGAGGCCACAACAGTGAGAGGCCCGCGTACCGCAAAAAAAAAAAAAAAGAGGGAGGCAGGAGGGTCAAAGGAGAGAAGGAGATGGGATGAAGGAAGCGGGGGTCAGAGTGATGTGAGGAGGAGGTCATGAGCCAGGAAACACGGGAGGCCTCTAGATACTGGAAAAGGCTAGGAAACCAATTTCCCCTGAAGCTTCTAGAAGAAATGCAGCCCAGCTGACACCCTGATTTTAGACAAAGTCTGGCTTCCAGAACTATTAAGATAATAAATGCATGTTTTAAGCCTCTAAGTTTGTAGTAATTTACTACTGGAGCGGTAGGCAACTAATGCCGACCTGGATGAAGAAAGAGCCTATGGGTCTGTGTGTCTCTAGACTAACCGCCCTCACAGGCTCGGGTTGCTCTGTTGATGTCACAGGTCCTGCTCCACCCATTCTTCTACTGAGTGACACTTTTCTCATCCAACTTCCTCTTTTAAATGTATGAGAGTCTGGTTTTGTTTTGAGGTATTGTTTGAAGTATTTTACAGATGGACCCATGTGGGCACCAGAGGATATGGTGATGCTTTCCTAAAGTAGGTGATAAAACCATCACAGGGACACACAGGCATAATGGGGAATTCGTGTTGGTCAGGCCGTTCCCCCAAATTCTCCATGATCAGTTCTTGATGGGGCCTCATTAAGGACAGTGTCATCTCCAAGAAGAGAGAGAAGGCAATGAAGGGATTGCTGGACTGACCTAGTTCTCACTAAAGATGGGGTTGCTGGTTAGGGAAATAGCTGGAAACCCGGGGGAAAAATGCCATTGTGAAGTCTGCAACTGCCAAGTTAGCTGTTGCTAACTGGACTGTTGGGTTAGCTCTGCATATACTCCAGAATTTTAAAACACAGTGTTCGAGGGGAAAATAAAAATAAGCCCAAGGCTTGAGACTCTAAAACGGCAGTGGTTCAAGGTAAAAAAATTATTCTGGTGAAGATAAAAAAGGCTACCCAGGCAGCTCTCTGGTGAGTTTTGATGGAAAAATATACCCTCTTCACCCCCAAATGTATAAAATATGGGGACAAATGACCACCAAAGGTAAATATAAAAAAATGGTGTGTGAGAAAAGTATCAGGAGGACTAATGAGGAAAATAAGTGGAGCCTGTGAAAAATGCTGAGAATAAGGAAAATAGCTTATAGTTTGTGGAGCCTGATGAAGAATCAAGGATGAACAGGTGTTGGGCCAGGTAACGTTATAATATCCAGTGTTGCCCTGATGTGGAGACTAGTGGCCAAATCAGAAAGGGATGGACAAATAGGATTATAAGAAAAGTGAAAGCCTAGTGAATTGAGAAAGTAGTAAGGACATCTCCTAGTAGTTTTCAATTATATTCAAACCTCCAGGGCCAGGTGGATTATATCCTCAAGTAGTGGTTCCCAAAGTGTGGTCCCCAGACCAGCAGCAGCAGAATTTCCTGGGAATTTCTCAGAATTGGAAATTCTTGGGTCTATCCTAGACCTACTGACTCAGGCACTCTGGGCCTGTGTTTTAATAAGCCTTCCAGGTGATTCTGACATGAGGGAATTCATAACCTGGACTCCATGGGTGGACTTCATTGGGTCCCTTAACCTCTGGTATAAGACACAAATATTTTTTTCAATGTGCATTGGCCAGACGGTGGGAGGAAAATGGCTTTTATCAGATTTTCAAAAGGATTTGAGACCCCACAAGTTTCAGGATCGTTCTTCTAGCATATTGAAAGAATTTATCGTTATCATTACAGACTACTGTTGGTGCTCCAAGAAACCGTAGAGAATCATATTTTGGCAAATAAAATCTTTCTAGTTTTTTTTTTTTGCGGTACGTGGGCTTCTCACTGCTGTGGCCTCTTCCGTTGCGGAGCACAGGCTCCGGGCGCGCAGGCTCAGCGGCCATGGCTCACGGGCCCAGCCGCTCCGCAGCATGTGGGATCCTCCCGGACCGGGGCACGAACCCACGTCCCCTGCATCGGCAGGCGGGCCCCCAACCACTGCGCCACCAGGGAAGCCCATCTTTCTAGTTTTTTAAAAATCAGAATTAGATGGCTCCTGACAGCTACAGTTTGGTTAACTTTACATTGATTTCTGGCAAAAATCTAGAATGCTTTATTAAGTGGGTGGGGTGTGAACACTTAACAAGGAAAACAGCTGAGCTGTAAAGAGCCGGATTATACCAAATCATCTTTGTGCTGTTTCATTTCTGCTTTTAAAGAAAGTTCCTTATGTTTAAATACAGAAAAGTGTAAAAGAGAAAGCAAAGATGGCCCGTAATCCCACTGTAAGATAACTGAACTCCCCTCCCTCACCCATTGGCTTTCTTAAAGGTTTTGTGTATTCTTATGGAAAAGAAAATTTATTTTAATTTTTTTGCTTCTTAAAAACAAATAATTAACTTTTAATTGAAGTATAGTTGATTTACAGTGTTGCATTAGTTCAGGTATACAGCCCAGTGATTCAGATATGTATATATATATGTGTGTGTATGTGTATGTGTGTGTGTGTATATATATATATAGTTTTCTAGATTCCTGTGTGTATGTGTGTATATATATATATAGTTTTCCAGATTCCTTTCCCATATAGGTTATTACAATATATTGAATATAGTTCCCTGTGCTATACAGTAGGACCTTGTTTTTTATCTATTTTATACATAGTAGTTTGTATACATTAATCCCAAACTCCTAATTTGTCCCTCTCCACCCTTTCCCCTTTGGTAACCATAAATCTGTTTTCTATGTTTGTGAGTCTATTTCTGTTTTGTGAATAAGTTCATTTGTACATATTTTAGATTCCACATATAAGTGATATCATATGATATTTGTCTTTCTCTGTCTGACTTACTTCACTTAGTATGATAATCTCTAGGGCTGTCCATGTTGCTGCAAATGGATTTATTTCATTCTTTTTTATGGCTGAGTAATATTCCATTGTATATATGTACCACATATTCTTTATCCATTCCTTTGTTGATGCACATTTAGGTTGCTTCCATGCCTTGACTATTGTAAATAGTGCTGCAATGAACATTGGCGTGCATGTGTCTTTTCAAATTATGGTTTTCTTCAAATATATGCCTGGGAGTAGGATTGCAGGATCATATGTAGCTCCATTTTTAGTTTTTTAAGGAACCTCCATACTGTTCTCCACAGTGGCTGTACCAGTTTACATTCCCCTCAACAGTGTAGGAGGTTCAATTTTTCTCACACCCATTTATTATTTGCAGACTTTTTTGATGATAACCATTCTGACTGCTGTGAGATGATACTTCCCTGTAGTTTTGATTTGCATTTCTCTCGTAATTAGCGATGTTGAGCATCTTTGGAAAAGGAAATTTACATGTAAATGGATTGCTCTCTTTCTGCAGGTACACTATTCTGTACTTTGCCTTAAAAAAATTAATTGTATATCTTAGAGACCTTTCCATGGTAACACTCATAGCGTTACCTCATTATCTTTAATGGTTGTATAGCCTTCCTTCATATCTTTTACTGTTTAGAGATATTTTTTAAAAATTGATATTATTTATGTTTGTTTTTTTAATGTATTGCTAGCAATGGTGCAATAAATAATGTTGTACATATATTTTATATGTACTTCCAAGTATATCCATAAGATAAATTCCTATAAGGAGAGCTAATCAAAATGTACATGCATTTTAATATTTCAAAATGCCCTCCAATATGATTCTGTCACTTTATTCTCACTTGAACAGGACGTGAGAATGCTTGTTTTTTCCCACATCATTGCCACTACTAGGTTTTAGCATTAAAAAAATTGACAATCTAATAAGGGAAAAAACCCATCATATTCTTGTGTTTTTGTATTTATTCATTAATAACCTTAAGCATTGTTCCAAAATTCTGTTCACCATTCATACTTTTCTTTTAATGAACTCCTTCCTCTTCATAGCCTTTGTTCATTTTTAATATGTTGCTTAACCTTTTATTATTGATTTGAATGGTATTCATAAGTTAAATTATCTTTTGTTCATTGTATGTTGCAAATATTTTTCCAGTTTTTGATTTGTCCTCTAAATTTGCTTAATGGCTTTTTCTTTTGCCACATTGATTTAAAAAAAATATGTAGTCAAGTTTATTGTCCTTTTCTTTTATAGTCTCTGAGCTCATGGTTTTTAAAATGCAAATGGCGCTTCTATACCAGTAGGTTAGGGAAACTCTACAAAACCCCTTAAATAAGTACTTCATCCATGTTTTATAAAATTTGCCATGATATTCTTGTGGACAGAATGGAAAAACGAGAGTTGGATGTTGTATACATCAAAGTGCCTTTATAGTTTACTGAATGAAGAGTGCTGATTAATGGACCCATGTCAGCTTCGATTCCCTTGGCCTTGATGAAGACATAATTCTCATATTTCACACAGAAGAAAGGTCAAGATGGGATATTTAAGTTCTTGGAAAACAAAGTCAAGATTCAAGAAGATCTTGACAGGCCAGAACAATGAGTTTAAAACGAACACAACAAATGTAAAAGAGATAAATCAAAGATTTGTATTTTTCTAAAAGTTCAACTATACAAGGACAGATGGGAAAGGCCGAGATAGCAGATACGTAAATAATATCACAACAGTGACACAGCTCAGTGTGAGTTAATGGTATACTAGGAATACCAAGAAGGTCAGGGAGGTCTTAGGTTCTTTCTGGACTATTTAACATTTTTGTTGTTGTTGCAGCTTCCTTTATTTTGGGTTCTATATATATATAACATCTTTATTGGAGTTCAATTGATTTACAATGGTGTGTTAGTTTCTGCTTTATAACAAAGTGAATCAGGCATACATATACATATATCCCTGTATTTCTTCCCTCTTGTGTCTCCCTTCCTCCCACCCTCCCTATCCCACCCCTCTAGGTGGTCACAAAGCACCGAGCTGATCTCCCTGTGCTATGCGGCTGCTTCCCATTAGCTAGCTATTTTACATTTGGTAGTGTATATATGAGTGATGAGCATGCGCAACCTTGTCTTGTTCCTGATCTTAGTGGAAATGGTTTTTGCTTTTCAGCATTGAAGACAATGTTGGCTGTGGGTTTCTCATATATGGCCTTTATTATGTTAAGTTCCCTCTGTGCCTACTTTCTGGAGGGTTTTTATCATAAATGGGTGTTGAATTTTGTCGAAAGCTTTCTCTGCATCTATTGAAATGATCATATGGTTTTTCTCCGTCAGTTTGTTAATATGGTGTATCACATTGATTGATTTGCATATACTGAAGAATCCTTGCATTCCTGGGATAAACCCCAGTTGATCATGGTGTATGATCCTTTTAATGTGCTGTTGGATTCAGTTTGCTAGTATTTTGTTGAGGATTTTTCATCTATGTTCATCAGTGATATTGGCCTGTAGTTTTCTTTCTTTGTGACATCTTTTTCTGCTTTTGGTGGCCTCATAGAATATGTTTGGGTGTTTTCCTCCCTCTGCTATATTTTGGAAGAGTTTGAGAAGGATAGGTATTAATTCTTCTCTGAATGTTTGATAGAATTCACCTGTGAAGCCATCTGGTCCTGGGCTTTTGTTTGTTGGAAGATTTTTAATCACAGCTTCAATTTCAGTGCTTCTGATTGGTCTGTTCATATTTTCTATTTTTTCCTGGTTCAGTCTTGGAAGGTTGTGCGTTTCTAAGAATGTGTCCTTTTCTTCCAGGTTGTCCATTTTATTTTCGTATAGTTGCTTGTAGTAATCTCTCATGATCCTTTGTATTTCTGCAGTGTCAGTTGTTACTTCTCCTTTGTCATTTCTAATTCTATTGATTTGAGTCTTCTCCCTTTTTTTCTTGATAAGTCTGGCTAATGGTTTATCAATTTTGTTTATCTTCTCAAAGAACCAGCTTTTAGTTTTATTGATCTTTGCTATCATATCCTTCATTTGTTTTTCATTTATTTCTGATCTGATCTTTATGATTTCTTTCCTTCTGCCAACCTTGGGGTTTTTTTGCTTTTCTTTCTCTAATTGTTTTAGGTGTAAGGTTAGGTTGTTTATTTGAGATTTTTCTAGTTTCTTGATGTAAGATTGTATTGCTAGAAACTTCTCTCTTAGAAGTGCTTTTACTGCATCCCATATGTTTTGGGTTGTCGTGTTTTCATTGTACTTTTAGTTTTATTGATCTTTGCTATCATATCCTTCATTTGTTTTTCATTTATTTCTGATCTGATCTTTATGATTTCTTTCCTTCTGCCAACCTTGGGGGTTTTTTGCTTTTCTTTCTCTAATTGTTTTAGGTATAAGGTTAGGTTGTTTATTTGAGATTTTTCTAGTTTCTTGATGTAAGATTGTATTGCTAGAAACTTCTCTCTTAGAAGTGCTTTTACTGCATCCCATATGTTTTGGGTTGTCGTGTTTTCATTGTATTTTATTTCTAGGTATTTTTTGATTTTCTCTTTGATTTTTTCAGTGATCTCTTGGTTATTAAGTATTGTATTGTTTAGCCTCCATTTGTTTGTATTTTTTACAGATTTTTTCCCATAACTGATATCTGGTCTCATAGCATTGTGTTCGGAAAATATACTTGATAAGATTTCAATTTTCTTAAATTTACCAAGGCTTGATTTGTGACCCAAGATGTGGTCTATCCTGGAGAATGTTCCATGAGCACTTGAGAAGAAAGTGTATTGTTGTTTTTGGATGGAATGTCCTAAAAATATCAATTAAGTCCATCCAGTTTAATGTATCATTTAAAGCTTGTGTTTCCTTATTTATTTTCATTTTGGATGATCTGTCCATTGGTGAAAGCAGGGTGTTAAAGTCCCCTACTATGATTGTGTTACTGTTGATTTCCCCTTTTATGGCTGTTAGTATTTGCCTTATGTATTGAGGTGTTCCTATGTTGGGTGCATAAATATTTACAATTATTATATCTTCTTCTTGGATTGTTCCCTTGATCAGTATAGAGTCCCTCTTTGTCTCTTGTAATAGTCTTTGTTTTAAAGTCTATTTTGTCTGATATGTGAATTGCTACTTCAGCTTTCTTTTGGTTTCCATTTGCATGGAATACCTTTTCTATCCCCTCACTTTCAGTCTGTATGTGTCCCTAGGTCTGAAGTGGGTTTCTTATAGACAGCATATATATGGGTCTTGTTTTTGTGTCCATTCAGCCAGTCTATGCCTTTTGGTTGGAGCATTTAATCCATTTACATTTAAGGTAATTATCGTTATGTATGCTTCTATTACCATTTTCTTAATTTTGGGGGGTTTGTTATTGTAGGTCTTTTCCTTCTCTTGTGTTTCCTGCCTCAAGAAGTTCCTTTTGCATTTATTGTAAAGCTGGTTTGGTGGTGCTGAATTCTCTTAGCTTTTGCTTGTCTGTAAAGATTTAATTTCTGCATCAAATCTGAATGAGATCCTTGCTAGGTAGAGTAATATTGGTTGTAGGTTTTTCCCCTTCATCACTTTTAATATGTCCTGCCACTCCCTTCTGGGTTGTAGAGTTTCTGTTGAAAGATCAGCTGTTAACCTTATGGGGATTCCCTTGTATGTTATTTGTTGTTTTTCCCTTGCTGCTTTTAATATTTTTTCTTTGTATTTAATTTTTGATATTGTGATTAATATATGTCTTGGCATGTTTCTCCTCTGATTTATCCTGTATGGGACTGTCTGCACTTCCTGGACTTGATTTTTTCCTTTACTATACTAGTGAAGTTTTCAACTATAATTTCTTCAAATATTTTCTCAGTCTCTTTTCCTCTTCTTCTCCTGGGAACCCTATAATTCAAATGTTGAAGCATTTAATGTTGTCCCAGAGGTCCCTAAGACTGTCCTCAATTCTTTTCATTCTTTTTTCTTTATTCTGCTCTGCAGTAGTTATTTCCACTATTTTATCTTCAAGGTCGCTTATCCGTTCTTCTGCCTCAGTTATTCTGCTATTGATCCCTTCTAGAGAATTTTTCACTTCACTTATTGTGTTGTTCATTATTGTTTGTTTGCTCTTTAGTTCTTCTAGGTCCTTGTTAAACGTTTTTTTGTATTTTCTCCATTCTTTTTCCACGATTTTGGATCATCTTTACTACCATTATTCTCAATTATTTTTCAGGTAGACTGCCTATTTTGTCTTCATTTGTTAGGTCTGGTGGGTTTTTACCTTGCTCCTTCATCTGCTGTGTGTTCCTCTGTCTTCTCATTTTGCTTAGCTTACTGTGTTTGGGGTCTCCTTTTCGCAGGCTGCAGGTTCATAGTTCCCGTTGTTTTTGGTGTCTGTTCCCACTGGCTAAGGTTGGTTCCACGTGTTGTGTAGGCTTCCTGGTGGAGGGGACTAGTGCCTGTGTTCTGGTGGATGAGGCTGGATCTTGTTTTCCTAGTGGGCAGGTCCACGTCTGGTGTTGTGCTTTCGGGTGTCTGTGACCTTATTATGATTTAAGGCAGCCTCTCTGCTAATGGGTGGGGTTGTGTTTCTGTCTTGCTAGTTGTTTGGCGTAGGGTGTCCAGCACTGTAGCTTGCTGGTCGTTAAGTGGAGCTGGGTCTTGGCGTTGAGATGGAGATCTCTGGGAGATTTTCACTGTTTGATATTACCTGGAGCTGGGAGGTCTCTTGTGGACCAGTGTCCTGAACTTGGCTCTCCCACCTCAGAGGCACAGCCCTGACGCCTGGCCGGAGCATCAAGAGCCTGTTATCCACACGGCTCAGAATAACAGGGAGAAAAAAGGAAAGAAAGAAAAAAAAGATAAAATAAAATAAAAGTTATTAAAATAGAAAATAAAAAATAATTATTAAAAAATTTAAAAAATAATAGAAAGAAGAGAGCAACCAAACCAAAAAAACAAGTCCACCAATGATAACAAGCTCTAAAAATTATGCTAAAAATACCCCCAAAAGGGACAGACAGAACCCGAGGACAAATGGTAACAGCAAAGCTATATAGACAAAATCGCACAGAGAAGCATACACATACACACTCACTAAAGGGGAAAATGGGGAAAAAAATATATATATTTAAAAAATATATAAAATTTTATATATATAAAATACATATATATCGTTGTTCCCAAAGTCCACCTCCTCAATTTGGGATGACTTGT
>NW_020174429.1:3723840-3741673 GCF_003031525.2 Neophocaena asiaeorientalis asiaeorientalis
TAGCTGCGTCTCGCGCCCGTCTCTGGAGCTCCTTTAATCAGCGCTCTTAATCCCGTCTCCTCGCGCACCAGGAAACAAAGAGGCAAGAAAAAGTCTCTTGTCTCTTCAGCAGCTCCAGACTTTCTCCTGGACTCCCTCCCAGCTAGCTGTGGCGCACTAGGCCCTTCAGGCTGTGTTCACGCTGCCAACCCCAGTCCTCTCCCTGCGCTCCGACCGAAGCCCGAGCCTCAGCTCGCAGCCCCGCCCGCTCCGGCGGGTGAGCAGACAAGCCTCTCTGACTGGTGAGTGCTGGTCGGCACCGAACCTCTGTGTGGGAATCTTTCTGCTTTGCCCTCCGCACCCCTGTGGCTGCGCTCTCCGAAGCTTCCCCCTCCACCACCCGCAGTCTCTGCCCGCGAAGGGGCTTCCTAGTGTGTGGAAACATTTCCTCCTTCACGGCTCCCTCCCACTGGTGCAGGTCCCGTCCCTATTCTTTTGTCTCGGTTTTTCCTTTTTTCTTTTGTCCTACCCAGGTACGTGGGGAGTTTCTTGCCTTTTGGGAGGTCTGAGGTCTTCTGCCAGCGTCAGTAGGTGTTCTGTAGGAGCTGTTCCACATGTAGATATGTTTCTGATGTATCTGTGGGGAGGAAAGTGATCTCCGTGTCTTACTCTTCTGCCATCTTGAATCCTCTCCCTATCAACATTTTTTTTAATTCTAAATTCTGAAATAATTATAGACTTACAGAAATTTTCAAAAAGATTACAGAGAGGTCCCATCTACATTTTCAACTAGGTTTTTCCAATGGTAACATCCTACATAACTATAGTACATACTGAAAGCAGAAAATTGACATTTGTATACTTTATATGCCTTATGTTTCACAAGTTTTAATATTCACTCATTTGTGTGTGTGTGTAATTCCATGAAATTTTATCAAGTGTATAGACTCATGTATTCCTAATGATTTTTAATTAGTATGTTAAGTACGAATAGATTTATCTGTAGAAAAAATTTGTTCCTCTGTTTCAAACAAATCAAGTCCGTGATTTTACAAAGGTGATGTACCTCAGACAGAAGCGTGCATGGGGTGAACTTGCACAAGGTACTCTAGTTGTACCTTGATCATACTATATGGTACATTCCTAAAGCTATATTTCAGCTGTATATTGATGCATTATAGAATTAAAGGGAAAAGGGACATCAAGCAATGATTTTCAAAGCTCCTGTGAAGACCTGTCACACAATAAAGGGGTTAGGCTTATTCCATGTCAGTTGAGTGGCTGTTAAGAGAGGTTGGAGACAGTTACAAGAAACAGCCTCCTTGAGACTTTGACTCAAGGAAATTTTTTCCAGGAAGGAAAGCTGTGAAACAGTGGACTTTGGCTGCCATGAGAGTAACAGGCAGGAGTTTTCAAACAAAGGCAGAGTGACCACATGTCAAGAGGGGCTTATAGGGGATTCTTAAAGTCTGGATTAAAAGACCACTAAAGTTCTTCCCAACTCAGGCTCTGGGATTTTATATTATATTCTAGAGTATATTCTAGACTATTCTGGAGCATTCTAGGATTCTAGAGTATATTCTATATACTCTTCCTGGAGGAGGCAAGGGAGAGAGAAGAGGTGGAAGGAAGTGCTAGTGGTCCTAGGGGCACTCATGTAGTAAAGAAATAACCGAAAGCAGTTATGAAGGTATATGTTCAAATGCTGTCTCTGTTGAACTCTTCCCATCAACTTTGTAAAGAGCGTGATTGTATTCAGCTACCTATTAATTATGAAGACATAGAGGTTTGATAGTTATTTCTGTTACTCTTTATCATTCTCTCTTCTTTGCCTTTTTCTCTTTTCTATTGATAAGTTGATGATACTTGTTTTACTCTAAAGAATGCTTATCTGGTAGGCTCCTGATACTGTTTTGACTGCTTTGTTTCTAATCTAACTTGAATAGACCTAGGTTATCGGGCTGGTGAGTTTACAGTTCTTTAAGTCACAAATGTTTGTAGATGGTGAGGATCCAGGGAGCCTGGGAGGTACTGAGAGGTAGCTGCTGTCATGCTTTGAGACCTGGTGTAATTAGGAGCCTGTGTCAGAGTGGAAGCCGGTCCCGTGGAGCTGTAAAGGAGAACATCTGCTCCAAAACCATTTACAGGGAAAGAAACGTCATGTATATCTGTTTGGGTTCCAACCAATTTAATAAAATGGGACACCCAAACACAGGGACTTAAGCAAATGGAGATCTATTTATTTTTCACATAACAAGAATTTGAGAGGTAGTGATTGCCAGCTTTAGTTCAGTGGCTCTATTATGTTAGGGCTGTGTGTCTGCAGGTTTCTTGCCTTTTTCCTCATGGTTACATGAGGGCTGCTGCAGCTCCAGTCAGCACATCATCCATATTCAAGGAAGGAAGAAGGGAGAAAAGACAAGGGGAAAGGAGGAGAGGGAAATTGGAAGCATTGACATAAATTTTTCAGGAAATTCAAATGCCCTCCCAATGTCTTCCCTCATATCTTACAGACCAGAATTTTCTCTTCTACCCACAGTTTTGGGTTACACAATTTGACTGAGCCATTTGTACGATGCTTTAATAATAACATGAGAGGAACCAAGAGAGGGGGAACGGAGAGTTTTCTACAGTGTGCAGGTGGTTCAAGGATATTAACCTGGGAAATGGACTATGGATCTCCATTATACTCCAAATGGACTATAGCTCGCCGTTTATTTGTAGCATCCTCCTCATATACTCATTTATGTCTGGGATTAAGAGAAAGGATGTAGGGGGATACGGATTCTGGTAACTCTCCACTGAACTGAGATGATCTGCAGTATAGGATAGGAAATTGGTCCTAAAAACTCTTCTTGTGATTTTGCTGCAGCCATTCTCTGGAAAATGATCAGTTTAGAGCAATTTCTTCATCCTCTCTCTGTTTTTTTTTTTTTTTTTTTGTAAACATGGTGAGATGACATTCTGGGCTGTTGCATTCTGGAGCCTAACTATGTTTCAGGAGATTGTTCTCCATTTGAGAGTTGTATTTCAGTAATTGAGACCAGAGCTTGACTCTTTGGGTCCACAGTGTGACTAAATTAAATCAGGGATTTCATGGAAAGAACAATAAAAGCCCAAATTCTGTTACTACGCTATTTTCGTAATATGTCTGAGCATGCAGATCTTTTAAGTGGTGATATAAAACAGGCACTATATTCTTGGGCTCTAATATTTTAGAAAATGTGTTTGGCAACATAACTCTGATTGTTTAAGGGGACTTTGAGCATCTGATGAGGGAGGTTTGAATTAGCCCCTTTTTATAAATGAGGCAAACCAAGGGTCAGGAGAGTTGACAGACTTGCCTGAAGTTTCTCGATTAGAGCTGAGATTCATGGACCTTCCACTTCCTTAGGGGGAGGCCCTATGCTACTGCTAAACGCCACAGAGTGAGTAAAATAGGGTGTATGTAGGTAAAGAAATGAGGCCCAGATTGAAAAATTATTCTGGAGGCCCGAGGTCACTGTGGTTTGGTGTTGGTGCTCTGCCTTTGTGACTTAGTGTATGTGTGTGATGGAGTGATTTAGACGAGAATCCTTGAGCTCAGTCTTCCAGTGGATGTGGGTGCTGCCTGTCTGCTACTGCATCCCAACGCAAAGGGGACACTGGCCTCACATGTTTGTCCTCCTGGATGTCCACCAGGTCTTGACAAGCCCTTGCCCTGTGACCACCATTATACATCTGGCTACTAGGGGCACACAGACCCCGCTGACCTGGCCTTGCAGAGGGAAGACACAGCCATGTTCTCTCTTAGCTCCCCGACCCCGAGAAGAGAGTGAACATTTGCAAACAAGCTTTCACTAAGGCGGCGGGGGGTGGGGTGAGGGTTTAAAAAGATGGAGAAGCTTAGAACGAGAGTTGCCTTTAGCAGTAGCGCTTCGGACCACAGATGGGCTTGCCTGGCCCAGCCTCATTTTTCTTTATTTCCATCCTAAGGGACTCTGTCCAAGGCTTTTACTCCAAAGCCTGTCCTTGGAAGTTTCTCCTTTCACTTTTCCCTTGTGGGTGCCTGTCCTGTCCATTGTGGAGGTTCTGCAGATGGGATGGAGGAACATGGGCCAAGGCAAGTAAGTATGTGTTCACTTCACAATCAGAGGCTTTTCTTCATGGATGGCAAAAGCTGGATTTCCCATATTTTTTTTTTTTTTTGCGGTACGTGGGCCTCTCACTGTTGTGGCCTCTCCCGTTGCGGAGCACAGGCTCCAGACGCGCCGGCTCAGCGGCCATGGCTCACGGGCTCAGCCGCTCCGCAGCATGTGGGATCTTCCTGGACCGGGGCACGAATCCGTGTCCCCTGCATCGGCAGGCAGACTCTCAACCACTGCGCCACCAGGGAAGCCCTAAAATGCCATGATTTTGAGTGGATATTGATAAAATAAGAATAAAGGGCACAGAAATGTTTTTATTTACATTCTTGTTTTCATCTCCAACTCTCTAGTATCAAACTTGACACTGCTCAAAACATACTATTATATATTATGTGTATGCATATACATGCGTATATATCCACACACATGCACACATGTATTTTATGCATATACACACATATCTCTGTGTTTGGGATGTAGTTGTTTAGAATACTGGAGTAATGGATTGAGCATACTTCTATCCATTTGCTTTCAATTTAAGCAATTTAGCTTATAATAATAGGTTTTACCATGAGTCATAAAAACAGACAAACTCTTGGACACCGTCCTCCTTGGGAAATGATAGCAAGGAAATCATTTAAAAAGAAAAAGAAAGTTATAAAACATATTGCTGTGTTGTTTTGTTTAACATACAGGTTTTTTTTCACTTACAGTGTATAAGTCCTTTTCACACGTATTGTCTTATTTCATCTTCACAGCAACCCTCCAGGACAGGTAGTTTTATTTTTCCTCATTAGTTTAGAAATGAGGGAACAGGCTTAGAGAGATGGTGTGGTTTCTTTAAGGTTGCACAGTGAGAATGAGAGGGAGAGTTGGGAAAGTTTTGCTTAGTTTGGAAAGCAGGGAAAGCTAACCCAGAAAGATAGGACGCTGGTCAAAAAGATCCACAACAAAGCACTTGGATGTGTGTGTGCTTTGGAAGAGGGAATGGGAAATCCAGGTCTTTAGCTCCAAGTTCAGTGTTTTCTTTACCACACCATCACCATTCCCCAGTGGAAGGACTTTTTAGTAACCTGTGGTTTGCCAATTTGATGAACATCGTGGAGGCTTTACACACTCTTAACTACAGAAACTATGGAACAGGATAGAAAGTGTTTATGGCATAAATTAAGTTACAAAATAAAACAAAAAGTTATATCCATAGTGTAATATAGATGTGTAATATATTACACATCTATACAAGGATAAAACATGGGAAGGGAATATGGAGAACTAAAAACAAATGTCACTAAGGGGATTGTAAAACATTTTCATAGTATTTTGTCCTTAATATAGATAGAATTAACAATAAAATTTAAAAATCCAATTACTTATAAAAATAAGCATTTATTGAGTGCAGGGATTGGGCCTAAGTACTTTTTCATGCCAAATTCTATGTAATCACAACTCCATGAGGTAAATATTATTATAATTTCTACTTTGTAGATGAGAACCATATGTTTTTCGGATGATTGAATAACTTCTCCAAGGTTAAAAAGCTAGAAGTCATGACGGGGGCACTTGCATTTAAGCCCTGTTGCCTCCAACCCCAAATACCAACAGTCCTTCAGTGTGTGTCCCGCAAAGGGGACAGCCAGTCGTTAAATCATCCAATTCATCTTACTTGTTGATGTGTCTCCACAGACTCTTTTTTGTCTCATCATGGCTGAACTTTAGTTGATTGACAGGCACTAGCCATTCGCAGAGTGTCTAATTAGGAACTCTCTGTGGACCATCCACACGTACTAGATGTAATGCATTGAGGAAGTAGAGATTTACAGCCTCCTTAGCAAAACAAGGGTTCAGAATAGCGGAGGCTGCTGTAAAGAGTGATTCTCAACATCTGAGCGTGCTGCCAGCTCTGGGTCCTCTATAGGTTTATCTGCAGCCTTGAGCAGAATTTTAGCTTAGGTGGTAAAAATTTAGCTTAGGTGTTTGAAAATCCATGGGATGTGGAGGCATGGGGAGCTGCATCTCCCATCCCAAGGAACAGCGCTATCCCCAGACTTTTTCCTAAATCTCCAGGAACAAAGCCAGTATTTTATTGCTTTTGGTCTGAATTCGTAGGATAAATACCTCAGTTCTCGGCTGTACTTTGGTCAGGCTTTAACTCTTTGCTGTGCAGAAAAGTCCTCTCTCGGCAGGAGGGGGCAACCTGAGTTTCTTGGTTCTAATTGGGCTAGGATTTTCTTCCCGAGACTTGAGTAATGAGTGCATTGTAGAAATACCCTTTTTAGTTGCAGTTAGTTACAGTGTTGCTGGTCTGTGTTCGCAGATTGCTCCTTGAAGGAGAGATTTTCAGAAGGCTTTAGAGGATAGAACACAGAGCTGTTCTTTCCCATAGCCCCCATAAAAGAGCTGCCAGGTCTCTCTCCTTCGTATGATGGAGTTTTTAATCTGCAGGCTTCAGACACCTTACTCCTTACTTTTCCCATTTTCTCTTTCAAAGCACATGTACTTTCAAGTGCTTTGTTTTGGATCTTTGTGTCCTGTCTTTCCTGGTTGGGTTTCCCTGCTTTCCAAACTAAGCGAAATAGAATCGCCCGTCTCTGTCACGCCCCCCTTTCTTTTACTGCCCTCAGTTATTTTAAATCTTGTGATGTGTTCTTATTCTGGGACTTTTATTCTTTGGTGTGAAATTGGGCCACTATTAATGTTCCTTAACACTATGCATAGCATTTCTCATCTGCAAAGCACTTCACAAAGATTAACTATTGAATCCTCTCAACATCTCTTATCCTGTGGGGACAGTTAATAGTTGGCTAACAATAGGAAAGAGAAGGAAAATGATTCTTCCTCTTTCTATAAGTGTCTTTGAGCTTCAAAGCCTGTTTCCCACCATTAGCTAGGATACAGAACAGGGGAGAGAGAGGAGAAGAGAGATTTTGAGAGGAAATCCCTTTGTCATCTCATGAAATTCTCTATCAAGGACTTTGGTGCAGGTTTGTTACGGGATAAACTGTGACGAGCCAACTTTGTTTAAGGACTTAAGTATGAGCTTAATTCTAATCCTAGTTTTCCTTCTGAGGGAGAACTGTAGAATGTTAGAGGATCTTGGAGATACAGTAATTCTATGAATTGACTTGACAGATGCAACAACTAAGGCAGAGAAATGTCAGATTATCTCAAGGTCACATAGGGCAAGACTGGTTTGTTCCCTGGACTGCCCTTGGCATCTCTATTAGGTAAGATGCCCAGTCGCCTTGAAGGTCTTATGAGAGTGTATTAATTGATTGTGTTACTGGCTAGTGCTGGGCTTAGATTTGGGGCCGTGCTCAGCGTCTGTCTGTTGTTCCTGAGTGAGGTGAAGTTACTTGCCGCAGCCCCAGCACGGCTGGTGTGTGGAAGAAAGATGGAAGAACCACTCTTGTGCAAAAAGGCTGTCTTAGTACATTTGGAGAAAATGGGATATAGAATACATCATTTATCTTTGAAGAGAGTCAACAGATATTTGATTTAAACAAACACTCCATTATGGTGTTCAGTGTAGCATTTCTATATTATAAGTTTTATGGCAATTCCCATTACTAAGCCATTTTCATCCCTCTCCGAGCTGTCTGAAAAACTGTAAATTGGGTGGAAATTTTCACGGCTGGACCCTGCCTGGTAGAGAATGGATGGCTTCTGGGAGCACAGGGAAGGAAGGAAAATCTCACCAGCTGCCTCTAAGTTATTGTTGAATGGGGAAAAACGTAAGCGTATTCTTTTTCCACTTTGCAAAGGAGTTGAATGTTTCTCTTCTCCGTATTGTGAAAAACAAGGCAGAAAGACCTCATTTTCAAAGCTGTATAGTCACTAAGAAATGGGGGGAAAATGCTTTCCTGAGTCACTTCTAAGCATGCCGTGGATGGGGCTGCTCATCATTTCAGCATCTGTCTGCCTTGCCATGTTTACATTTTACATTCTCCTCTGCTCTGGCTTGATCATTGTGTTCTTGAAATCCTAGGTTTCTGGAGTTAGATAAAGGATTTGAAACCCTCACTTGGAGGAGAGAGGCTTGGCATGCATCCTAGTTTGTGGACCTAGCCTCAAAGGTTAAGTGGATACAGTGCCACATGCCAACAGGTGACAAACACATTTTTAGGGCACATAGTTCTAGAACGCTATTCTCGACATTTAAAAATCTGCCCTTACTGTGTCTTGAAATGTAACTTTTATTACTTAATCATGAGCAAACTTCTTCCTCTCAACTCAGTCACATGACTGTCTTCTCTACGTGTCGTGTTTTTGACTCTGAACCCCCTCACTCCATCCTCCCATGGATCTTGATTCCAAGTCATCTTTCAAGGCTTACCTCAGTTTCTTGGTTTCCTCTATTCCCTCGAGCCTCTCCTGATTATCTTAGGCTATAAGTAAGTCTCCATTCTCCAAATTACTTGCCATACTGCCAGATTAAAATAACTACTTAAAAATGTTTTATATGGTTTGCAAATTGTTTCATATGCATTGCCTGTCTCCCTACCTAGATTATATGTGCTTTGGGAGCAGCGATCATCTTCTGTTATGTAGCCAGCCTTAATATTCAGGAGAATTTTAAGACATAGTAACTGCTTAATCAAGAGGTGTTGAGCTGTAACATAGTATGTATGGTAATGTTTTCTTTCCCTTATAGGCTGTGAGGTCTTTAAGGATAAATCTTTTTTTTTTTTTTTGCGGTACGCAGGCCTCTCACTGTTGTGGCCTCTCCCGTTGTGGAGCACAGGCTCCGGACACACAGGCTCAGCGGCCATGGCTCACGGGCCCAGCCGCTGCGCGGCATGTGGGATCTTCCCAGACCGGGGCACGAACCCGCGTCCCCTGCATCGGCAGGAGGACTCTCAACCACTGCGCCACCAGGGAAGCCCAAGGATAAATCTTTTAGTATTTCATCTTTCTGTGCCTTACACTCATTTGTTGCTTAATAAATATTTGTTAAATGAATAATTTGTCATTACCTGAGAGGCCATTTGTCTTTAGTTTCCCTCCAAATCTCCAGGTGCTCAACACTCTTAGAGATATTGATGACTTTAGTTCTTTTTTTTTTTTTTTTAATATCTATTTGGCTGCCCCGGGTCTTTGTGGTGTGCAGGATCTTTAGTTGTGGCATGCAGGATCTTCTTTTTTCAGTTGTAGCATACAGGATCTTTAGTTGTGGCTTGTGGGATCTAGTTCCCTGAACAGGGATCGAACCTGGGCTCCCTGCATTGGCAGCGTGGAGTCTTAACCGCTGGATCACCAGGGAAGTCTCGATGACTTTACTTCTGATGGATCATCTTCATCGCGCCTGCTAATTATTTGTAGTGATCATAGGTGCTTGGGATTATTTTTGGATGCCATTCTTTTCCTCTGATACCCATGTCTTGGCTGGCAAAAGTTGTTTCTGTGGAAGGTGCCCATTGTGCTATTTTTTCTTCATCCTTCATACACAAAGACACAAATTTGAAAAATAGTATTATTGCCCTACTAATGCACCCTACTTCCTTGTGATATTACTTTTAGTGTCCTTAAACTTTATTTGGAAGGAAGTTGAGATAAAAACATCGAAGAAAATATTCTCAAAACACTGACCTGTCTAACCTGAAGTTAAAATTCCCGTAGTCATCCCCCGCCTCCATTCCTTCTCTGATGCTGTGGATCCCTGACTGTACAGTTCTGCGGTGCTGTCAGGGTGGCCTTCCTGCATTATTTTTCTTTATTATGAGGGATCATGGATCACTTTGCCAGAGAACCTCAAATCCCAGCTGCTCTGTTGGCCTAGTTAACCTTTCTTAAAAATTTATTTCCTTACTTAAACTCATTAGTATTATTTCCTAAAGTAATAATAAATCTATTTTTGAGTTAGATTCTGTTATCACCCTATAACTACCCTTCAGTAATGAAATTATTAAAATACGATAATTTACATAGTTCCTCAGACATACTAAGTATTCTGAAATATGCAAATTGGAAGAGATATTTCATTTATCTCTTCATTGAACAGACGTGTACTCAACATTTCCCCTGTGATATTTTGTGAAACACTGAAAAAGGATGCATCTTATCTCTGCTTCCTGGAGACTTGAAATCTAGAGGGTGATCGGAATGATATCTAAGTTGAGGATCTAAGACCTGAAATAGAGGCAGAGGCTGCACTTCTGTGGTCTGGGGTCTCAGAGACAAGAACCATTTGTTATGATTTTGAGTAATCTGAGAAGCCTTTCATAAGAGGAAGCTTTTAAATGACATCTTGTTGGTTGAGTAGATGAAGAAGGGGATGGGGTGGGAGTTGGGGAAGATTACTGTAGGCCAAGGAAAGAGCTGGAATAAAAACCAATGGATATAAGCGCACGTGTAGTTGAAGGAGAGGAAGGCTGTAGCCTGGGGAGGGATGTTGGGGGCTGCTCTTTGGGTGTATGAGGGATAACAAAACAAAACAAAAGATTAAGACACTCTTTTCCAAAGTAAGAAGTGATACTCATTCCTCTATTTTATTTCTTTCTGCTGAAATGATTAATATGGCAATATAATTAACATTGTTCCTATAGATGGACCAAAAGTGCTGATGCCAATGCTAAGAGAAAGAAGGTGTTTGGAAATACAGCAGTGAATCACCGGTGATCCACTCTGATGGACCAGATGGGCCTGGGAGGCAGATACTCAGTTAATCACTGGAGTTTTTCTTGACAGACAGAAAAGTCTTCATGGAATAGCAAATATTGCAAAAACTCGAAGTCAGGGGTCCTGAGGTCTGAACTTGCTATGTGACTCTGGGGAAATCGTTTCCTCTTTCTAGGTCTTAACATCTTCATCTGAAAAATGAAAGAGTCGGACAAGAAAGCCTTTCAGTTTTTTTTGGCTCATCCTATAATGCTCTTGGCCAGTGTTTTTCAAGCTTCCTCTCACATCTGCTTCATTCAGGAGCCTCACCCCTGAGAGTCAGTATTAGGAGGTAATTGTACTTTCTACTAAGACTCTTATGCTGCCCCATTTCCTCCAAGGATTCTTCTGCAGGTAGTCCATGCTGAGGAAATTTGCAAAGTCTTTCCAGACTGATCCAGCCTGCACTGATCTCACTTTCCAACTCTAGAGTATTGATTCCTGGAGGACAAAGACCTATTTTTAAGGTTTTCTTATTTTTTCAGTACTGAACCCCATGGAATGTTGGACTTAACTCATTTCGAGAAGTCTTTATTGAGACTTCCTGGGTGTCACATACTGGGGACACAGAAACAAAATTTTCCCTTAAGGAGCACTGCCCATTTGGTAGGACATCCATACAAATGAAACAAATACCTGGCAACTTATCAGTTGATGGAATGGACATTTCATAGTTTTTCAAACTTGATGCCCTAAATATTTACCAATTTTCCCTACTATCCCATTAAATAACAGTTCTCCAATCAATATCTTTGAAGCAATATAAGGTGAGGGATGAGCAAAGATCATACAAGGCATTGTCAATTTATTGAGCACCCAAAAAGCAAAGGATAACTTGTGAAATCTTGGTATGAGTACCCTCCTGATGAATTGGCCATAGATCATATTCATGTTTAGTTGGTTTCTATAACTTTAGGGTGGAGTGCCTTGTTTTACCTTTTTCCCTTCCTCTGGCTTCTGTAATTTTTGTCTGTTTTCTCTCCTTCCCTCCATTTCCCTACTCTTTGACCAGTTACTTCCCTCATCCTCTTAAATGTACCTTTATTGAGGGTTAACTGTGTGTCAGGCACAGATCATTATTTTACCTAGATCATTATATAATCCCAACAATAATATTTTTATGGAGAAGGAAACTGAGGCTCAGTGATACTAAGTCATTAGGCCAAGGTCACATAATAAAGAGCAGTCTCTAAGAGGAATCTAGATCAGTGCGATATATCAAAATCCAGCCTATACAACTTCCTCGCCAAGCATCTTTCTTTCATCAGTTGTGTGCCTGAAACTTTTCAGACAACCTCTAGAAAGTTAAGATGACTGTGTCTTCTTTTATAACAGTTACAATTATTTGAGAAACCAGTGACTAAAACTTGCAAAGCCTGCAGGAAAGACCTTCTGGGCCCTTTGGAGAGTTTTGCCAAGTACCAAACATCTCTTCAAAGAAAAGAAACAACAATTATGATAAAAGAGACTGGAAAATAAGAGGAATAAACAATGTAGTGGTTGAACTGGAAAGACCATAGCCCATCTTATATTTTCATTTTATAATGATCCCTAATCTTTCCAGGCTTTTGGAGCCTGTATGTTATCTTAAAACACTTTTTAAACTTTGGCATTTTCATCGCCTTTATAAGAACAGCCATAATGAAGGGAAGACTCTTAGCTGCCATGAGTGGAACAATTAATTGTGTTAACCTGCTGATGTTCCAAACCACTTCCTGCTTAGAAGCAGAGGGGTGAACCACCTTTGTCGTAAGGATTTTTAAAAAATATTATTTTCCTGGAAGCTGCTTAGAAGGTTGTACTTTCGATTGTTTTCTCAGTTGAGCTGAGCTTGAAAATAATAATGTCAATTCAGAGTGAAATATAATTCTTATTGTCACTTTAGTTTTATATTATCTACTTACCCAGTTGTGGTTTGGAATTAATCTTGGAATCATACCCAAGTTAAACTAGTTATTGGACCCCACTGAATTCGATATTAATGATTTGATTGGGAGACCTAGGGACCTAATTCATTGTCTTTTTCCTTATTTCATGAGGCTCTCACATCTGGCAGTAAAATTTCCCTTAAATCAGAGGAAAGAATGACTTGTCAGCTAGCTCCCCTTGAGACTTGATCTAGAACCCTTCTGCTTTTAGAAGTATATTGCTTAGTGTTTTCGTCATTTATCGCTGCACAATCTTAGTCCAGGGCAATAAAAAGAGGAACAGCTGTCTTCACATTCCTGATCCCAGGTCTCTGCAGAGTGGTAACATCAACCACTATGGAAGATGCTGAGAGGTTCCAATAGAGTCCCCAGAAAACGATGAAGGGGAAACACATCTGTTACAAATTGTGCTAACGTTGTGACTTAAAGTAATATCATGTCCCTTGACGGACCTAAAATTGTGCTGAATTATATCATGACCAACAAATATTTGTTCAGTGTTTACTACGTGCCAGGCGTAAACTAGGTACTAAGGATCCAAAACTAAATAAGGCACAGACCCTTGTCTTCTAAGAGTTTCCTTATCCAACCAGAAACTGGGGAGCATAGAAGTTTTCTTTTTTTTTTTTTTAAATAAATTTATTTATTTATTTTTGGCTGTGTTGGGTCTTTGTTGCTGCGCGTGGCCTTTCTCTAGTTGCGGTGAGCGGGGGCTACTCTTCGTTGTGGTGCACGGGCTTCTCATTGTGGTGGCGTCTCTTGTTGCGGAGCACGGGCTCTAGGTTCACGGGATTCGGTAGTTGTGGTGTGCAGGCTTCAGGAGTTGTGGCTCGCAGGCTCTAGAGCGCAGGCTCAGTAGTTGTGGCGCGCAGGCTCAGTAGTTGTGGCACACGGGCTTAGTTGCTCTGCGGCATGTGGGATCTTCCCAGACCAGGGCTTGAACCCATGTCCCCTGCATTGGCAGGCAGATTCTCAATCACTGCACCACCAGGGAAGCCCTAGAAGTTTTCTAATGAATTAGAATTGTAAGGGAAAAGTGTTGATTGCATTCCTTTGTTAGTGGAAATAATAAATTCAGATTTGAAATAGTCAATTGTCCACTATTAGTAGTTTTTCGGCTATTATGTAATACCTTGGAATGGAGTTGATAGTTCACATAATATATATATTTTAAATTTATAAGAAACGGCCACACTTTCCCCAAGTGGTTGTCTCGTTTCACACTTCCACCTGCAATGCGTGGGAATTCTAGTTGCTCCAAGTTGTTGCCAACACTTGGTATTATTAATATTTTTAATTTTAACCACTCTAGTGCCAGTAGGTGTGCAGAGGTATTTCATTGTGGTTTTATTTTACATTTCTAGATGACTATTGATATTGAGCACCTTCTCATGTGGATACTGACTATTTAAATCACTTATTTTGTAAAGTGTCATTTACCCATTCTAAATTCTATTGTTTGACTTATTACTTATCAAATTGAGAGTTTTGAAATGTATTCTGGATACACGACCTTTGGCATATATATGAATTGTGAACATTTTCTCCCAGTCTGTGGCTTACTTTTTCATTTTATCAGTGGGGTCTTTCATCAAATGAAAGTGTTTAAATTTGGTAAAGTTCATGTTATCTTTTTTTTCCTTTTATGCTTTATGCTTTTCATAACCTATCTGAGATGCCTTCAAGGTCACAGAGATTTCTACTATGTTTTCTTCTAGAAGTTTTACCTTTTATGTTTAGATGTATGGTACATTTTGAATTAACTTTTGTGTATGGTGTGACATAAGGGTTAAGGTTAATTTTTATCCATATAAATATCCAATCGTTTCAGCACCAGTTGTTGAAAAGACTATCCTTTCCTTCACTGAATTTCCTTGGTGCCTTTGTGAAAATCAAGTGACCATATATGTATGCTTCTATTTTTTGGATTCTTTATTCTGGTCTATGGATCTATATATCTGACTTTATGACAATACACACTATCTTGAGTACTGTAGATTTATAGTAAGTCTTGGTATCAGGTAATACAAATTCGCTAATATTTAAAAAGATTGTTTTGATATTTATGGTTCTTTGCATTTTAGAATCAGCTTGGTCAATTTCTATAAAATGTCTGCTAGCATTTTGATTGGGATAACATTAAATCTGTATATTAATTTGTGGAGAATTTGCATCTTAACAGTATTGAATCTTACAGTCCCTAAGTATGGCATCTCTCTCCACTTATTTAAATCTTTTTAGTTTCTTTCAGCAATGATTTATCAGTTTTAGCTATAGATCTTATACATATTTTGTTAAATTTATTCATAAATATTTTGTGTTTGGGGATGATACTATATATTATATTGTTTTTAAATTTCAATTTTCAATTGCTCATTGCTAGTGTATAGAATACATTGAATTTTGTATAGTGACCATATGTCCTGAGACCTTGCTAAATTCACCTTTTAGCACTGGTCACAGCTCATTTTACTAGGTTCCCTAAGAATTTCTATGTACATGATCATAATGCTTGCAAATAGATACTTTTAATTCCTCTTTTCCAATATGCTTATGTCTTTTTTTCTTTTCTTATTGTTGTGTTTAAGGTCTCCAGTACAGTGTTGGATAGAAGTGGTGAGAGTGGACATCCTTGCCTTTCTTGCTATTAGAGGGGAAAGCACTGAGTTTTCGACACGAGTAAAATATTAGCTGTACATTTTTTTCAGATGTCACTTGTCAGGTTACTAATTTGCTGAGACAGATCTTTCTTTTCTTTTCTTTTCTTCCTTCCTTCCTTCCTTCCTTCCTTCCTTCCTTCCTTCCTTCCCTCCCTCCCTCCCTCCCTCCTTCCTTCCTTCCTTCCTGCCTTCTTATTATGAGTGAGTGTTGAATTTTGCCAAATGCTTTAGTTTCTTGATATGGTGATTTCACTGATTTTTGAATGTCATATGCCATTTGTGACATTACACACACACACACACACACATACACACACATACACACATCAGGCCTCTGCCCTTGATTCTTAACACAGAGCTCCTAAAATGCTTGTAATTTCCTGAGTGATAGGGGTGCTAGGAGCATCTTTTTCTCTAATATTTAGTCTTTGATCCTAGTTCCTGACACAGAGCTCCAAAAACTCTTGTAATTTCCTGAGTGATAGGAGTATCTTACACGGAGCTCCTAAATCCCTTGGAATTTCCTAGGTGATAGGAGCATCTTTGGTTCCAGTGAGGTAACTCTTGGTGGGCTTCTGGATAGCTTCAGGATAGAGGCTGATCACAAAAATGACCAAGCCATGATTAGAAGCTTGGAACTTTTAGCTTCAAACCCCATCCTCCAGGGAGGGAAGAAGGGCTGGAGATTGAGTTGATAATTGATCATGCCTACATGTTGAAGCCTCCATTAAAAAAACTCTTAACTACAGGGTTTGGAGAGCTTCTGGGTTGGTGAACACATCCACATAACAAGAGGGTGGCACACCCCAGCTCCACAGGGACAGAAGCTCCTCTGCTCAGGACTCTTCTGGACCTCACCCTGTATACATCTTCATCTGGCTGTTTATTTGTATCATTTATATTAAATACTGGTAAACATATGTTAAGTGTTTCTCTGAGTTCTGTGAGCCGTTATAGCAAGTTATCAAACCTGAGGAAGGGGTCATGGGAATCTCCAGTTTGTAGCCAAGTAGAACAGAAGTGTGGGTAATCTGGGAATCCACTGCTTGCAATGGGCATCTGAAATGGGGGACAGTCTTGTGGGACTGAGCCCTAAACCTGTGAGGTCTGTACTAACTCTGAGTAGTTAGTATCAGAATTGAATGAAATTGTAGGACACCCAATTGATGTCTGCAAGAAACTGGAGAATAGCTTGGTGTGGGAAATCCACACATTTGGTATCAGTAATGCTATGAGTAGAGAGACAGTTTTCCTTTACAATTTTTTCTTTGATAAATCCTACTGGTATATTTGGTATATTATGCTTTAAAAATAATATATATTGTTTTTGATTGCTATATTTTGTTAAAAATTTTTGTCTCTATGTTTATGAGTGGTATTGCTCTATAGTTTCATTTTCAGTGTAATGTCTTTCTTTGGTTTTAGTATCAGATCAACGCTTGTTTACACCCTGTTTTGTTGGTCTCCTCATCCCAGTCTATCTGCTTGGACACCTGTTCTAAGCTTTCTCTTCTTAACCCTTTGCTCATCTTACCCCTCATCCCTACCTTCCCATTTTGTCTTATACCTGGTACTTATTTGCTACTAGTGAACTTCTGGTTGAACTTCTCAAGGTCTTTGGAACCATTACATCTTTATGAAGAGAGTCCAGGTCCTAGTTTATCCTCTTTTTCTCCCTCCTAGATACCGATCAATTATAGCCTCCCAAGACCCAAAGGGGCAAATGTGTTGGCAGGTATTCTAATCAAACCAAACCAAACAAAACCCAGATGCAAACTAAATGTCCTTAGCAAGACAGCTCCATTAGTAAATTATAAACTTTCACTGTCAGCTCTAAGAACTTTGAGTCAAAGTCTCTCCAATTAGCTCTCAAATCTTTTTTTTTTTTTTTAGTTTTTGGCCACACCCCACGGCTTGTGGGATCTTAGCTCCCCAAGCAGGGATTGAACCCGAGCGTCTTACATTGGAAGGTAGAATCTTAACCACTGGACAGCCAAGGAAGTCCCAGCTCTCAATTCTTGATTCTCCATAGGGTTCTTTCCGTCTTGTTTGATGTGCTTCTTTCAGCAATATCATTTAGTGTCATAGCTTTAACCGCCAACTATATCCTCCAACTGCCAGATGTACTTCTTCAGCCCAGGCTCCTCTCTGGAGTTCTGAACCCATATATTTCTATTGTCTATCAGATATCTCATCCTTGAAGTTCTATAAGGCTTCCATCCTTCTGTGTACAATCTTCTTTTTTCAGATATACTCCTCTGGTTGTATCCCATTTCAGTAAATGGTACCACTATTTAATCCCTTGTCCAAGACAGAGAACCTGGCTTCAACTTTAAATCTTCCCTTGCCTTCATCTGATTCTACCTATTTATTTGATCTATTTAAAGTTTTTCAAATCTACTTCCTTTTAAAAACTTGTGCTTTATTATGAAGTATACCATACATAGAGAATATAGTATAAAAATGTATAATGAGTATGTATATA
>NW_020174429.1:3741796-3752297 GCF_003031525.2 Neophocaena asiaeorientalis asiaeorientalis
CCTATATCTAGTTTAAGGAATAATCCAGCACTCAGGTTAAGAAGTACAGCATTACCACTGTCTTAGAGATTCCCCTTTATTATTGCATTCACCTTCCTTTCCCCCACTAGAGGTAACCACTGTCTTAATTTTTGTGTTAATCATTCCCTTGCTTTTCTTTATAATTATATCACCTAGTTAAGTATTATTAAACAACACATTATTTAGTTTGGACACACTGAATAGCAAGAACAAACACAACTGTGCAAGGAAAAAGCAGCAGATGAAGGCTCTCAGTAGAAGACAGACTGAACAGTCTCAGATTCCCTAAGAAATCTGAGAGCTGATAGGCGCTCCTTTTGGGAGAGTGAATGAGCAAAGTCGTGAGAGATTCCTTGAAACCCAAGGCTCACCCTAGTTGGGCTCTTGTGTGGTCAGGTACTAAATATCCAGCAGGAGTATAGGCATGAGAAGTGGGCCGCTGTGTATTTTTGCTTCAAAGATCTCTAGAGTTTATCTTAAGCTCTCAGGCCTAGGTCAAAGCAGAACATTTCTGTGGAACAAAATGGGTGTCCTAAGATGGCCAGGCAGCAAGTATGGTGGGGAGAGCAAGGATTTCATCAGCTCGTGTTTAAGACAAGACAGGTACAGATTAGAATCTGGACCAGACTCATTCAGGCATTCTGTTCTTAAGAGCATAGCACAATGGCAGTGGGCATCCTTGTGCTGTCAATCTCCTGAGTCACTCTTCTCTGATCTGCTCTTGTTGCCTTCTCTGTCTGATGCACAACAGTCATTCTGGGATCTCTCTTCATTGTCTTCTTGGGAATTCCCTTCACTTCTTTCTTTCTTGCATTTACTGCTCCCTTGATTTATTCTATGGTACTCTATTGGTACCATCAAATCACATCTTGAGAAAGAGAACATGGGAGGTAAAGTTTTTAAGCCATGTCTTGTATTTAAACATCTTTATTTTCCATCTTCATATGTGATTGATAATTTATTTCTGATTGATAGTTTAGCTGGGTAGACAATTCTAAGTTGAAGATAATTTTCCTTCATAAATTTGAAGGCTTTGCTACAGCATCTTCTTGTTTCTAGTGTTGCTGTTGAAAAGTCTGAAGCCATGCTCATCTCTTAGACATTGTATATAACTTTCCTTTCTCTCTGGAGACTTGTAGAATCTTTCCCTCAATCACAGTGCCCTGGTCTAGTTTCACTATTGTGTTAGAAATTCAGTGGGCCTTTTGGATCAGGTAATTCAATGTATTTTCAGTTCTGGAAAGTTTTCTTGAATTATTCTATTGATAAGTTTCTCCTCTGTATTTTCTCTCATATTTTCCTTCATTTCATCTTTTCATTCTAATGTCTGGCACGTGCTTGGAACATGATAGATATTCCATAAGTGTTTGTTACAGAATCAGCCATTAGTGTTATTGCTAACATTTTTGAAATATTCATTTTTGCTGGCTTTATATTGCTACCAAGAGATGAGACTCGAGTACATTTACTGAACCTTAACTGTGCACTTGGAGATCTATCTATCTGTCTGTCTGTCTACCTCACAGATTACAGTCCCTGACCTCTCAGAGTTCATCATTTAACAGCAGAAACAAATTTTAACAGATAATTATTCCTTATTTACGTCAAAAGTTTAAAGAAAAATTGGACATATGAATTGGCTAATGGATCTGTAGGCAGTAGACATTAGAATCTCTTGTTCTTTTTAGATTGATCATAGCTGTAAGCCAGCTTTATATAAGGAAATGCTTCTTAAAATTTAAAGTACATTCAAACTGCCTGGACATATTTTCAGTATTCAAACTCTGAATCAGTAGGTCTAGAGTGGGACCTGAGATCCTGCATTTCTAAGAGTCTTGTAGGTGCTGCCAATGCTGTTGGTCAAAGCCCACACTGAGAATAACAAGGCTCTAAGACAAAGTTTTTTTACCTTTAAAGTCATCTATGTTTAGTAGATAAGTTTTTTGTCTACCTTCTTGTTGATTTTTCCTGGGAGCACTTTCTTAATAAATCTTCATCTCAGAGTCAGCTTCTAGGTACTGAACCTAAGACATCAGCACCCCTCTTTCTTGTCACCCAAATACTAATTGGTTAAAGTAACTCGTGGCATTAGCTTTTGTCCCTCTCATACCATAAACAACTCTAGTTCTCAATTTCTTCCAATAAAACTTTTGGTGAATTCATATCTTTAATCAATGAATATTATATTCACCATTTAATGTTCAGTGTTCTATAAATGAATTTAGTAATAATGAAATAAATCTATTGTTTCTTCCTTCTCCCTTATACACGCTGCATGAATTTGTTTTAATTATTTTAAGAATTTGTTAGTTATACAGTTATTGTCTCTTCAGATACTAAACTTTTTCTGTCAGGATTTTGACTGTGGTTTTTATGTCTAGGTGGCCATCAATGAAAGATCAATCTGACAGTGACGAAGCTCTTAGGGAGGGAAACAAGGATTATTGCTCATAGAGGTGGACGTGTTCTGATGTAGAGTCAGTATTAGTGATGGGCATCTAGCCTTGAGAAGAGTGTTGACTCTTCCCAAGCACCTTGGAGGAGGAGGATGCAAAACTATTGATTTCAGCCCTTACTGAGATTGCTTTCTCTCCTTGGTATGAAAAATGACCAAATGTGAGATACTCTAGCTCAAAATTGGGAAAAGCTACCAGTGAATTTATCTCCAGAAAAATTGTTTGCTCTGATTCCTAGTCCTTGAAGAACACCACCCAGTCTAGGGTCAACTAAGTATTAGATGATTAAGGATATTATTTTTCTGAAATTGATTTTAATCCACCCTGTAGCAGAAAACCTATTTACTTAGATGACTTTTCATTTGGAGGGCATAGCTACTTGGCTGAAGTCTTGGGAATGAGAGCTAAGTGAGAAATGATGTGCAATCACTTTCAACAAGGCCAATGTCAGCATCACAGTGTCTCTCAGCTGGTATAGGTATACATGTGGTGCAGAGCTAGGAGACATTTCCTAGCTCCGATGATCTGTTTACATTCACTGAGTAGCCCCTCGGATAAACAAAGACAATAGAAACTCTGTCCACAATTTGGGCTGAAGAGACACACAGACCCTTCTGTTGGATGTGGGAGAGGAATGGGGGTATAGAGGGTGAGGAGCATTGGGCAAACAAGATCAGAGAGGAAGAGCTCTTGGTTATGGTGGGTGGTTATTAAAGCTATCCCTACCCAGGTACCCTCATGGTACCTGTGGGTGCAGGGACTCTCACTGTGTACAAGTTGAATGGAAAAAGTTGACAGCATTGTGGGGTTCCAGAAAGACAGGCTGTGCCTGTACCCCCACCTCCCATTTTAAGTACACATAAGTCAGAGCAAAGAGCGTCATGGACTACGTCTGGGTTTGAGGAGACCAGACTGGTGGGAACACCATGGCTCCATGGCAGAGATGTGTCTGAAAGCCAGGAGAACCATTTGCCTGCAGATTCCTGGCCCAGCTTATTTACACTCACAGGTGGAGGAAGCAGAGTACAGGGAGGAACAGTGACCTGGGATCGGAAAGCCTAGATGGTGACTCTGGGGAGTCTCATTGTTAGCGAACCTAGACTTTCCAAGAATCCATGGGCTGAGGAGAGGGAAGGAGAGAGAAGGAGTGACAGGGGAATTCAGGAAATTGCTGGGTGAGACCGTGTGCTCAGGGGAGCTGGGAGGGGGCTGCTGTGAGCCATGAACAGGAGGAAGCCCAAGCAGGACATTTCTTTGATCAGATTTCAAGTGCTTTTTGAAATGGAAGATGGAAGTGGGGTGACCTTGAAAGAAGAAAAATAACTCAAGTGTATAGGCTAGAGGGAAAAAAAAAGCAGAGGGATAACTGAAGGGAGTATGAGAACAGAATAAGCTTTGGAAAACTAGCCATGCTTTAAACTCATGCCAAACTGACTTCATTAATATGAACATGGATGTGTGTAATTTATGAAATCCATATTGTATAACTCAAGATTCTGTCACACTGTCATAAAATATATGTGTACTGGAATGGCCTCAGCCAGCATGCAGTGGAGCTATTTAGGGAGAAGAGAGAGGGGAAAAGCTGAGGTTCTAAGAGGTTCTAAAGGCCTCAATTTAATGAACAAAAAATTCAACAAATAGTACTTACCATATGTCCATCCCTGTGCAATATGTTGGAAATTCAAAGGTCTCTGCTCTCAAAAGATGTTGTCTGGTAGAGATTCATAGTTACCATGTGCCAGGATGATCAAAGGAGAGGGAGAAGGAATCCATGTCACAGGCTGGTGATACCTTGGAGATTAGGGACTATTGACAAGACATTTTCTTGGGCATATTCATTGGATATCTGGAAACTTTTTTTTTTTTTTTTTTTTTTTTTTTTTGGTACGGGGGCCTCTCCTGTTTCGGAGCACAGGCTCCAGATTTAATGAAATATTTCAGACATATAGGATAAAATAATGGATATCCATGTACCCACCACCCAAATTAAGAAACAAAAATCAAAAACAGAGATGAAGTCCCTTATGTTTGAAATTCCTGAGATATTTCAATAAGTCTTTAAAATCCTAGCTAGGCAAACTTCTTATAGGACCTGTCTTGGTTTGGGCTGCTATCACAAAATACCATAGACTGTGTGGCTTACAAACAACAGAAATTTATTTCTCACACTTCTGGAGGCGGGGAAGTCCAAGATCAAGGTGCCTGTAGATTCAGGGTCTAGTGAAGGCCTTCTTCCAGGTTCAAGGTGCCTGTCCCCTCTTCTCACTGTGTCCCCACATGGTGGAAGGGGTGAGGGAGCTCTTTGAGGTTTCTTTTAGAAGGGCACTAATCCCATTCTTGAGGGCTCCACCTTCATGACCTAATCACCTCCAAAGGCCCCACTTCCCAATACCATCTCATTAAAGATTCTTTTAACATATGACTTTTGGGGGGACACAGACATTCAGTCTGTATCAGGACTTTAACACTCGCAGGACCCTGGGATGAATTAGGACGGTGATGGGTGAGGCTATGAAGTAAGGATTAGTCCCAAGAATACCACCTGGAGAAACCTCCCTTTTAAAATGAAGTCTTGCTCTTTCGGCTCAGAACTTGGTGATCAGGAGACCTCCTGCTGAACGCCCAGGCTTGGGACTTGATTTCTGTCTGAATCTGAGGGCTTAGAATAATCCAGGGTAGAAATAAGAGCGTAAAGGAGCACTTAGTCACCCTATAAGCAGGTCTAAGCTGCTCATCTATGTTAGAACACAGGAAATTCTGAAAGGAACAATGTCTCTCTTTGAAGAAACTGTCAGTGGAAAGCTTTTAAAAATAATTTCCTTGCAAAATGCATAATGCTCTTATGCAGAACGCTCTGACACTGCTGTTTAGCAGCCTCTTCCATTTGTATGAGCTCTAGGATATTAAACATTCCTTGTGAAGACTCAGAAAATAGCTTTCTTATCACACCGTGCCTGTCAGTTGCGTTTTAGGCACCTGTCTTGGCACAGTGGAGCTGCAGGCAAGGCCAGTTCAGTGTGATGTGTGTGTTGCTGAGATCAGGGCCTTTAGAAGTCCTTGGGCTTGAGAGTTTATAAAGGAGTGGATGTATTAGCAGGATCTTTCGCCCCAGCAATCTGTCTGCCTTTCCTTCTGGGAGTTCTGGTAGCTTAAAAGTTCTGTTAGGTCCTCAGGGCCTCAGAGATTCCAGTGGAGGGGAGCAATGATCCTGGATCATGTTCTCCCAGTTTGGGCTATTGTAATCTGCAGCAGGAATGCAGCTAGAAGCTTCCAGAAAGATCCAGGCACTCCGAGGACCAGCAGTTGGTTTGATCATTTGTCTAAATTCGACAAAACTATGGAGACAGTAACAGCAGCCTACCATCCTTGAGCACATACAATGGACTGAGCCATTTCTACACATTATTGTATTGATTCTCATAACAAAGCCAATGAAGACTTTATTTCCCCCATTTTAGAAATGAAGAAGAGGCTAAATAACTAGCTTAAAGTCATACAGTCCAGAACTAGCAGGGTTGGGTTTGAACCTAGGTCAGTCTGGTCTCAGCGTCTGTGCTCTTTTTACGTTCCAACGATTCCCAAATCGGTGTGGGTAAGAATCACCTACTGTGTGATTGAAATAATCAGATAATTGGTCCTTACCACCTTGGGATTGATTTATCTAGACCAGGGTGGGGCTGCTTTTTTAACACATTTTTTTTAATATTTATTTTTTTATTTATTCATTTGGCTGCGTAAGTTCTTAGTTGTGGCACGTGGAATCTTCGTTGTGGCATGCGGGATCTTTCATTGCGGTGCACGGGCTTTTTGTTGCAGTGCACGGGCTTCTCTCTAGCTGCAGCCACAGGCTCAGTAGTTGCAGCATGTGGACTTAGTTGCCCCGCAGCATGTGGGATCTTAGTCCCCCGACCAGGGATTGAACCTGTGTCCCCTGCATCGGAAGGCGGATTCTTAACCACTAAACCACTGGGGAAGTCCCTTTTAACACACATTTTAAACACACTCCATGAGTGGCTTCGACGCAGGTGGTTAGGATGCCACATTGAGAAACACTGGAATGTAGGTCTTCCAGTGGCCAAGCCAATTTCTGGACATCTGTAGCCATGCAGGAAGGGGAGAAACACAGAGAGTGGAATGTTAATTCAAATGAGTTAATTTCCTTGTTGTGGAGAACTGCAAGGGATGGACTTCAGCTCGCCCAGTGGTTTGGGCTCCATGGTGAGGTCCACACAATTACATGACATCAGCCTGGGCCTCTGGGTCAGCTGAAGTAAACCTTGAAGACCCAGGTATTTCCTAGAATGTCTCTGTTGTCCACTCAGGGTCAGAAATTCTTCAGGGCAGTCAGTGGGGTCAGGGTCTCTTTGGCCTTCCTGTCTATTATAATTGGTTAGAACTGAACTGATTTGGGGCAGGATATGTGACCCCATTTCTTGGCAAGACACTCCCAAGGGCGCATGATCCAGTCCTTACTGGGGAGCCATTGAGTCCAGTGCTGCTTTAGCACGAGTCCTGCAAAGGAGGTTGGTTCCAATCAATCCTACTGGGTCTGGCACAGAGTAAATTGTCGATCAATACTTACTGAATGATTGCTCCTTGAGAAACCATTTTAGCAGGTCACAGTCCCTACCAGCCTTCGTCACAAGCAGGTAGCAAGTCAAATTGGCAAGTGTCTCCCTCTTCCCTTCCTCTTTCCTCCTCTCTTTGCTGCCCCAGTTCTGGGGTTCACTGAGTTAGGATGAAAAAGCTCTCTTCAAATTGACACACTTAAATTCAGCCAATTTCATCCTGGCATGTAGAAGATATGGCTGCAAAGCCATTTATTGAGAAGATGCCGGAGACACAGAAAACTTCCCATCAAAGCCGGCTGAGTGTCAAATTACCCCAGGGCCTAAGGACAAAGGATTTGTTAGTTACTTCAAGATAAAAGGTTAGTGATTTACTGTGCTCTCCTGGGGAGGTTCACATTTTATAGGTAAGCTGTGAGAAAAAGAGAAGATACTCTAACAAAAGCATTTCAGGAAGTGATGGCGACCAGGTAGCTGGCAGGAAATGATGGGGAAAAAAGCCCATGATTGAGCCATTCAGATTTGAGACCTCAGGGAGGATTAACCTGTAACTTATCCTGTCGTGGGCCTTGCTACAAATGCCCTGCAACTCTGGGCACACTTCGATGGCTTAGCATTCCTGAGTCTCCAGGTGAGCTGAGCTTGGATGTGTTTGAGCTGAGCTGAGTGTCTGGATGCTGGCTGCATCCATCAGCTCTGCGGTCATCTTCCGAGGGAGATTCCTCGCTGCACTGGGCTCTCCTCCTCAGAGTGGCTTCTCTGTGGCACTCAGGTCATGTGGGTCCCCACTTGATACCTTGGAAGTCATCTGCATAATTTTTTTTTTAAATTTTGAAGTTTTATTACTGTTTAGGACCATAGAAAGGGCAATTATAATAATATGTGACAATACGAACCAAAACATAGGCACCAATCCTCATCGTATTTTTTTTTTCTTTTTTGGTACGCGGGCTCCTCACTGCTGTGGCCTCTCCCGTTGCGGAGCATAGACTCCGGACGCGCAGGCTCAGCGGCCATGGCTCACGGGCCCAGCCTCTCCGTGGCATGTGGGATCCTCCCAGACTGGGGCACGAACCCACGTCCCCCGCATCAGCAGGCGGACTCTCAACCACTGCGCCACCAGGGAAGCCCTCTCATCGTATTTTTTAATCATCTTTTTTTCTTCTTCTTCTTTCTTACATTATTTTTTTTAATTGAAATATAGTTGATTTATAATGTTGTGTTAGTTACTGCTGTACAGCAAAGTGATTCAGTTATACATATATATGCACATTCTTTTTTAAATTTCTTTTCCATTATGGTTTATCGTAGGATATTGAATATAGCTCTCTGTGCTACACAGTAGGACCTTGTTGTTTATCCTTACTATATATAAAGGCTTACACCTGCTAACCCCAGCCTCCCACTCCATCCCTCTCCAACCCTCTCATGCTTGGCAACTACTGGTCTGCTCTCTATGTCTGTGATTCTGTTTCTGTTTCATAGATAGGGTCATTTGTGTCGTATTTTGGATTCCACATATAAGTAGTATCCCATGGTACTTGTCTTTCTCTGCCTGACTTACTTCACTTAGTATGATAATCTCTAGGTCCATTCATGTTGCTGCAAATGGCATTATTTCATTCTTTTTATGGCTGAGTAGTATTCCATTGTATATATGTACCACATCTTCCTTATCCATTCATCTGTTGATGGACACTTAGGTTGTTTCCATGTCTTGGCTATTGTGAATACTGCTGCTGTGAACATAGGGGTGCATGTATCTTTTTGAATTATAGTTTTGTCCATCTGAGCAATTTTTAATGTACTAGAACAGGGGCCGATTTTGCCCCCCCAACCCTGAGGGAATATTTAGCGATGTCTGAAAGACATTTTGGTGGTCATAAGTGGGATGGTGGCATTGTTGCTATTGGGATGCCAAGGGTAGAAGCCGTAGATACTGCTAAATTTCCAACAATGTACAGGGCAGCCCCACCCAGCAAAGAATTATCCAATCCAAACACCAATAGCTAAGGCTGAGAAGCCTTGTACCAGTGGAAGCCTATCGGGAGATAAGTACACATTTCATAAGGGCAGTGGGGACAGGTGAGTGGCTGCAGTTAAGGCTGGTGTGGGATTCTGCCTCCTCAGCTAGGGATTTCAGGAGTGGTTCCAAACCCTAGCTGTGATCCATAAACTCACTGATGGGAAGTGGCCTTGCTCAAGGAGAGGGAGGACAAACTAGAGTCCAACCCACCCTTTTCTCATTTTCCCCAGGCTCCCCGTCTCCTTCCCCCAATGCCCCACAAGAAAGAGATGTATGCCTGCCATGGGGCCCAAATTTTCCCAAACTAAGTGGAAGGGCTGTGGATAGGCTGTGCATGGGGCTGGGGACAGCCACCTTCTGGTAGACGGAGCCTTTCCTGGAGCAGGTCCTTAGCCTGCAAGGTCCATGGAGAGTAAAGAGGGAGGGGTTCAGGGCCCAGCTCTGTTTTGTGTCCACAGCTTCTAGCACAGGTTGACACACATGAGGCACTCATTAAACCTCTCTTGAATGTATGAATGAAAGGGTACGCTATTGAGCTTGAATAATTCTTAGACATTTCTTACCCCAGACTTGAGGGTGGTTCCTGGTTAGAGAGGATGCAGGTAGCTGATGGAACCAACAGGAAGCAGCCCTCATTTTCTCTCCTGTCTGGGCCTCCATTAGCACCGAGCCCCTCCCCTCGTTCAGTGTGATGTGGTGGTGACATGACACACGGGCTTTGGGACTGGGTGGACTCGTGCCCGCATCCTGGCTCTGCTGTTTCCCGGTGGTATAAGGTTGGCCAAGTGGCGTAACCTTGGTGAGCTTGTTTCCTCATATGTAACATAGAGATAATAGCAGTTCGCCACTTAGTTCATAAAGTTTTAGAGGATTACATGAAATAATGCATGAGGAGTAGAGGTGGCCAAGAGATTTTCCCAAGAAGCTTGTAGTTGGAAGGTCAGATAGAAAAGTAAACAAGCAAAAATAGAATCATGTAAGTGTCATAGTAGAAATATACATGAGATAATATGTGAAAACACTTAGCATAATTCCTGGCCCTTGGGAGGTATTCAATAACAATTCCGTTCTCCTTATGAAAAATGCCGTGGGACTTCAGAAGAGGGGTCACATGAGAGTAAAGCTGGGTGTACACTTTGAGTTCTAGAAGGAGGAGGTTAAACAAGTTTATATTTGATGACCTCTATTTACTCCACATAATGGAGATATATGTCATTTCCAGAGGGAGGAAAGGAAATGGGGACAAGGTTTGGACTGGAAAGGGTGGGAAGGGTTTGGGAAGCTGATGTGGGAAACAGGAAAATGTATCGAGTGGGAGTGAGAATGCATAAGGTAAGGCGCAGCGAAGACTGAATTTATTTACTAGAAGTAAATAGGCTAAGACTTTTTTTTTTTTTTTTTTTTTTTTTGTTTTTTCCCTTAAGATT